>NC_056748.1:280162902-280462902 GCF_019279795.1 Protopterus annectens
AGTTATGTTAGGAACCTGGGTGGGAATTCCCAGATATGCTCAGAATTAGTCCAAAATGACAAAAAAATACACCGAACCCACATACATTGCCAAAATCCTAGCTGACAGGTTCAGTGCAAACTTCTCGCCCCTCCCCACCAAAAGGGCAAATATCTATCCCAGCAGAGTGCTGCCCCCCTGACATCTCAGATGCTCAGGTAAGAGCTGCCCTCTCCAAAGCAAAAAACACAGCATCAATGGGGCCAGACGGTGTCCTGGGCTGCGTCCTACATGAACTCCAAGAAGAGCTAAACCCAAACATAAAACTACTGTTCAATCTCAGCCTTACTACAGGATATGTACCCAAAGAGTGGCGTACAGCAACAGTGGTCCCTCTCCACAAAGGTGGTGCCTCAACGGATCCTGGAAACTATCGCCCCATAAGCCTGACTAGCTTGGTCTGTAAAGCTATGGAAAGGATCATCATGGACCTCATAAATTAAGATATTGGGGACATACAGACACTGGATCCTACCCAATTCGGCTTTGTTAAGGGCAGATCCTGCCTCTTAAACCTGGTTGATTTCTTTGAAACAGTCACCAAGGCCATTGACGAGGGGAAGGTGGTCCACACAGCCTACCTGGACCTCGCAAAAGCCTTCCTAAACAATACCCCACTCGGGCATTACAGATAAGCTCACCAGCTTAAATATAAACCCCTATGTCACTAGATGGGTTGCAAACTGGTTCAAGGACAGAACCCACATGGTTAGAATTGCTGGAGCCATGTCAGACTCCAAACCAGTTACAAGTGGCGTCCCACAAGGCTCAGTCCTAGGACCTCTCTTGTTCGGTATATATTTCTCGGAGGTACAGGCCAACACGGAAGGACTGTGGCTGACCAAGTTCGCAGATGACTGCAAACTGGGCGCCATAATCGATTCTCCAGCCGACACAAGCATCCTCCAAAAGGGCCTCATAGAAACAGACAACTGGTGCCAGAGCCATGGCCACAAGCTAAACGCCAAAAAGTGTACAGTCATCCCCTTTGGCAAAAACAAAGTGCCCACAAATTACCACATAGGTGGTAATCCATTAAGTACAGAAAAAGTAATTAGGGACCTGGGGACCCAAGTTGATAGCAATCTCTCATTTGACAATCACGTGGCCAAAGTGGTTAGAAAAACATTTTATTTAGCCCACCTAATCATGAAGGGATTCACATCTAGATCAGGGGAGGTCATCGTGCCTCTTTACTCATCCCTCATCAGGCCCATAATTGACTCAAATACCCTTTTGGGATGTACCTTACCAGACACCTGCAGCAATTGGAAAGACCCCAAAAGTACCTCACCAAGAGGATCAAAGGGCTCAAACAGATGCCATATGCTGCCCGGTTAAAGAAACTCCAGCTCTTCTTAGTGGCATACCGCCTGCTCAGAGGCGATCTGTGCCTGACGTATAAAGCCATGTCCAACCCGGAATTAATGGACATGCTGCACCTCAGAAAATCCAAATCCCATCAAGCTACGCGCTCGAGAGACTTGAACCTCAGCACTGAAATAAATAGGACATGCTGGAGGGACAGATTCATAACCCAGAGGCTCCCTTCACTCTGGAATAAAATCCCAGTCCAGGTTAGGCAGAGTCCCTCATTGACCGTCTTCAAGAGGAATCTTGATGCGTGGATGGGAGATTGTAGATTTACCCCGGGTATCACTTCTGTGTCACTGTTAGACAGAGGCACAGTATACTAACCTCGAAAAAGGGCATAGCAAAATTAATT
The DNA here is from genome assembly GCF_019279795.1 of Protopterus annectens. Taxonomy (NCBI): domain Eukaryota; kingdom Metazoa; phylum Chordata; order Ceratodontiformes; family Protopteridae; genus Protopterus; species Protopterus annectens. The sequence continues at coordinate 280,164,668 of NC_056748.1, forward strand.
TAAAATGGGTGGCGAAAGCCAAACACACTCTGGCTAGGCTTATAAATGCCCTAGGGCAGATAGCCTAGTATGAACCTATGAACTACTGGAGCTCCTCTTGCAATTAATACAAGTACTCCTCTCTTCCTTTGCCCCATGTATTCTGCTGAATAACCATCCTGAATACCTTTCTTTATCAAATTACATGTTCAGTTCTTTCCAAGTGTCTCTCTTGTAGCACAGCTATTTGCACTCTACATTTTAATATAGTTCACTACTCTTTCTTTTTTGTATTTATCTGTGAGACCATTAACATTTAAAGACATCACAGAAAGCATCATATCTTTGAGAGATTACTATTTGACCTTTTATGTACAACAGCCATTTTGTTAAATATCTAGTTCCAGCTTTTGTGTTACATGCATGTACTGTTTTTGGCAGGTTAATCTTTTATACAGTTGTTTCTTATCATCTTCATTTTAGCCTATGTCATATCTTTCAGACGCTTTTGTTTTACTGAAAACCCTCAAACACACACACACATACACACACACACACACACACACACACACACACACACACACACACACCCCTCTAAAACCTATTAACTTAATAACAGCACACAAAGCTATGCACATCTTCAAACACTGATGTTTTCCCCTTCTAATAGGGAAAAAATGTTCAAAACTGACAGCCACACACAAATTTGAGATGACCTAAAAGAAAGGTTATCCATGCTAAGACACATGGTACAGCCTAGGGTTCTATTAAGTTCTGTTTGGTTTTATCTCATCTTTACAGCTCTCTCAGCTGGGAAAAATGCCTTCAGAAAACATTTTCTCCAAGTCATTTCTCTTCATCACATTGTCTGCTAGAGACATGAGAACTAAACAAAAAACTGTTTACAGGAAAAAAGCCTTATAATATTCAATATTCTTTTTCAATTACTTGCTTTCTCTTAAAACTTGTTTACTAGTTTAAGCTAATGGCCTTAACTCAATCATTCTCCTAAGAAAGAATGAAGAAAAGTGCATAAACTTTTCTTCTGTCATGCTTTTTAACCAGATTTTTTTTACACAGCAGTGCCTACATTTCTTAAAACTGAACAAAGAGAAAGGCAAAAGGGAGAAAGAAAATATAAGAAAAAACAGGACCACCTATTTACATTAGTATCCCCATTACCCTTACAAATAACTGAAAAATGTTTACTTTATAACATCCAAAGAAAATCATGCACTATTAAAAAGTACTATAAAGAAAAAATGTTTTACTTACAGTTAACCTTTTCCCTCCTCTTTCCCTCTCCTGAGTATTTTTCCAAACATTAATGACATGAAGTAGGGCATATGCTTTAGAGTCCACTACAAGTATAACAAAGTCCAAAGTCGTCCAATATTTCCAGCTTTTCTTGTGCTATTCATGTTCATCTCCATCATCTAAACCCTGGCTCTGCTTCATTTCCAACGTACTCTTGATTCTTCTAGTCAATTCTTGTGCTTTTTCCCCCTCTCTCAAGCATAGTTCATTCAAACACTGGAAAAGGTTTCACTGGCACAGTCTCTCTGTGGTCTTTATTACCTGAAATACAAGCAGCAGAAGCTCCTTCTGTTTCACGGCTCACTTTTTGTTGGACAAACTTTTGTATATCTTCCTTGGTATGTACCTCATCAAAAATTATTTTGTTCCTCCAGGGAAAAATATTTTGAAGATAACTGGATACAGCAATTTGAATTTCATGCCTGCTTCTCAACATTCCCTGAATAATGGAGTAAATTTACTCCTCTTCTGCCTGGTGTACAATGAGTAGTCATTCTCCATAAACACTCTGCTGTCTCTTACTTTTAGTGCTTTGCTCTTCTGCCAAAGTTTTGTCAGAATCAAGTCTTTCTGCTGGTAAGATTGCATCTTTACTATTAAAGGTCTAGGTTGCTTTCTCATAGACAGGTATGGAGCATACACATGATGTGCCCTTTCAATTCATGTTGTGGAATACCAGTCCAGTTGCTTATTTGTGCTTTCATAAAATTAATAAAGTCTGTTACTTCCAGCTTCTCAGGTACAGCAGAAAATCTCAAGTTTTCCCTACATGCTCTGTTCTCTAATTATACTAGTTTTTGAAACATCTCCTCTTGTGCAGTCTCACATTTAGCCATCATTTTCTCCATTTCAACCTCTGAGCTTTGGAGTTTTATCACCTTATCCGAATATCCATTTAAAGGTTATTCCATTTTTTTCCAGCCTTTTACTGTTTGACCTGATATACTCCATCAGTGCTTCATTTATTTTAGGCAGGTCTGTGTGCTGTTGCCTTATACTTTCCTCTAGGTTACTGAAGTTTAGGGCTTGCACTGCTTTTTGCTGAACAGCTACAGTACTTTTCCCAGACAGTGTTTTTTCATTGCCTTTTGTAGCCGATTTGTCCTTCAGATCCCCTGTATTTCTTTTTTTCCTGGCATCCAGGCAGTGCACTTACTACCCATTTACTGAAGTTTACCCAGAAATCAGGCCCACTGGCTTTTTCTGCTAAGTTTCTGTTTTCACACTGGAAGAGTTAGAATTAAGCAGTTATTCAATGTGCAGCCATCTTGGAAGTCTCTTAAATATCTACTGTTATGATAAATTTTATTATACAATTATGCTAAGTAAATCATTTGATCATTATGGCAGTAGCCTTAGCTAAATAGATAAACTACTACAGCTTACACTAACTGGGTTGAAGGTGGAAGATCCCCTGGAGAATGGTCCTAGAAAGCCTCCTCTAGACTAGACCTGGAAAAGGAATAGTTTGTAGTGTTTTGTAAAGGTATATATAGCGGACCAAACTGTTGCTTCTATACTACTTGTAGAATGTAACCCTTTCCAAGAAGACATAGATGAAGGCATGGCCCTAGTAGAGTAAATACTGACTCATCTGGAGTAGCCTTATAATGGTACATACAACAAAATGTAATAGCACGAGATAACCGTCTAGAGATAGTCTGCTTTATCACAGTGCCCTTTCTTCTTATCATCAGAAATGAAGAACTGATCAGAGTTTCTAAAAGTTTTCACTTTGTCAAGATATCGGAGTTGTCTGGAGATATCCAGAGTGTGAATTATCTTTCTTCTTTTGTTTCTATGTTCTAGAAAGAAGACAGGCAGATGGACAGTTGACTCAAAGTAAATTTGGGCACCAATTTAGGCATAAAGGTAGCATTAGTTCTTAACAAAATCATACATTTGTGCAAAATGAGATAAAGTTGACCTATCATAAGACCTTGCATCTCAGATACTCTTCTTAAAGAAATCAGAGCATTCAGAAGAATTGTTGTCTATGTTAAAAATAACTCAAATCAGCCTGATGAGATGGTTCAAATGGAACAAGAGTAAAATTTTCTAAAACAAAATTAAATACCAAGGAGGAGAGCCTCTTTTTTAGGAGGCTCAGTATGTACCACCCCTTTCAAAAACATTCTGAAATGGAAATGCACTTAAAGGGGAGGATGCATGGGTAGACATGCTGAAATGACATACAAATGAACATTGATGGAGGAATAAGAAAGACCAGTGGAGAATAACTCGCACACAAAGTGCAGAACCAGAGAAATACTATCCTTAAAATGGCCCTGATTCTTGTCTTGGTACTAACTAGAAAATCTTTTCCATTTGCTAATATGATTTCCTAGTAGCCGTTTTTTTGCCACCTATAACTCCTGCTGCACATCCTCAGAAATTAGGTATCTAAAAGGTATTAAAATTCTCTCATTTAGGGAGTTAGTTGAATTGTTTCAAGATGGGATGTATGAAACACCCTATGTCCTGTGTGAGTAGATCCAGTTTGAGAGGAAGCTTGTGTTAACTGCCCTTGGCCATTTCCAAAAGAAGAGAGAACCACTGCTGCCTGAGTCAGAATGGTGTCACCACAATGCCTGAACCTGAACACATTCATACATGTGTAGATACAGAAAACATTGTTTCAGAGCAATGAAAGCACTCCCTCTATACCTGGGTATAATGCCTATCATATTTTCAGACCTACTTGCAATTGTGGGTGGCTATCAGAATTTCTCAAGGATATCATAACCTCATGACAGATTCCTTGGGACATCCTATTTGAACTACCAGAAGTCCAAATGACCATAAACAGGATTAATTACCATTTCATACCTACCTACAGTACACCCTTTCTTTCCCCTGTGGAGCATTTTAGTTATCTTAACATATTAGCTGAAATTCCCATTAAACCCAAGACCTTTCTACTGGGGGACTTAAACTATCCCTCAATAAACTGTCTGACCTACACTGCCATTGATTGGCACATCCAGTACTGCCTTGACATTATAAATGCTAACTCTTTTTCACAAATAGTTAACCATCCTCCTAGTGGCCCCAGTATCCTTGATCTAGTCCTCAGAAATATGGCCACTTCTTTCACATTTCCATACATATCATCATGTCTTGTTAATCAGACAATTTATAGGTTCATAGGTAGGTAACTAGGCTATCGGCCCAAGGGCCTAAGTAAGCCTAGCCAATAAGGTTCCCTGGCTTACACCACCCAAGAAAGTTATTTTCCTGTACCCCTGTCAAGCAGAGCCACAGAAGTGATCCCCGGGGTATATTACCTATTTCCCATCCACTTATCAAGATTCTTCTTGAAGAGTGCTAATGAGGAACTTTGCTTGACATAGATGGGTAGCTTGTTCCACAGTATGGGAAGTTTCTGGGACAGGAATCTATCCCTCCAGCATGTCCTGTTTATTGTGGTGACAAGGTTTAGGTCCCTAGGGCGTGTAGCTGGGAGGGATTGGGATTTCTTTAGGTGTAGCATGTCCAACAGCTCTGGGTTTGACATAGCTTTATATGTTAGGAAGAGATCACCTCGCAAGTTGGCGATATGCTATGGAGTAAAGCTGGAGTTTTTGAGATGGTCAGAGTAGGGCATCTGTTTGAGGCCAGTAATCCTCTTTGTGAGATACTTCTGTGGCCTTTCCAGCTGCTGCAGATGTCTTGTGAGGTACATTCCAAAAGGGGCATTGTACTCTATAATGGGTCTAATGAGTATTGAGTAGAGGGGAACAATGACCTCTTTTTTCCTAGATGAGAACCCTTTTGTAGAAGGATTTCCTGACTACTGTGGTGATGTGATTATCACATGAGGGACTACTGTCCACCTGGGCCCCGAGGTCTCATCACACATTTGGCATTAAGTAGACTGCCGCCTATGTGGTAGTTCATCGGTACAGAGTTTTTACCAAAGGGGATGACAATGCACTTTTTGGCATTGAGCTTGAGGCCATGGTTCTGACACCAGGCATCAGTCTCAGTGGGTCCCTTCTGTAGGATGTCCACATCATTTGGGGACTTAACTATAGCTCCTAATTTGCAGTCATCTGCGAACTTCGTTAGCCAAAGGCCTTCTGTGTTAGCCTGTACTTCAGAGAAGTAGATACCAGGAGAGGTCCTAGGACTGAACCCTGTGGTACTCCACTTGTCACTGGTTTGAAGTCAGATTTGGAGTCTGCAACTTTTACAGTGTGCATTCTGTCACTGAGCCAGTTGGCAACCCATCTTGTGATGTAGGAATTTATACTGAGTTTAGCTATAATTCCAGAATGGGGGATGGTGTTGAAAGCCTTGGCGAGGTCCAGATAGGCTGTGTGAACCACCATACCCTCATCGACAGCATTGCTGACTGCCTCAGAGAAGTACATCAGGTTCAGGAGGCATGATCTACCTTTCACAAACCTGAACTGGGTGGGGTCTAGAGTTTGGAGGTTACCAATGTCTTTGTTTATGAGTTCCATGATGATACGTTCCATGGCCTTACAGACCAGGCTAGTCAGGCTAATAGGGCGATAGTTCCTGGGATCAGTGGTGGCTCCCCCTTTGTGGAGTGGGATAACTGTTGCTGTGCACCATTCAGTGGGCACAAAGCCTGATGTGAGACTATGACTGAACATGGTACTTAGCTGGGGAGCCAGTTCGTGTAAAATGCAGCATGGATGTTGTCCGGTCCCATGGATGCTGTGTTTTTGGCTTTAGAGAGTGCAGCTTTTACCTGCATAGTTGTGATTACAGGGACTCTGCATTCTTCCTGTATAGATATGGGCCCTTTAGGGGGTGAGAGGGGGGAAAAGTTAGCACTGAACCTATCTGCCAGGACATTTGCAATATCGGTTCTGTAATTTTCATGCCATTGTGCTGTAACTCAGAGCATATCTGGGTGTTGCCACTGAGATTCTTGACAAAGCTATAGACTGCTTTGTGGTTGTCCCTAGAATCAGTGGCAATTTTGTTTTTGAAGTTAGCTTTGGAGGATCTTGTAAGGGAATCTCAGCTTCTTACTGAGGCTGACCAGGGAATTCCTCCACTCATGGGAATTTACTCTCTTTTGCAACAGTTTCTTCCTTCTGTTGTAGAGTTTGTTTATGGCAGGGGACCACCAGATTGGGCTCCTTTTTCTGGAGGATAGTGTCTTGGTTATGTTTTGGATAGCATGATCCATGCACTCGTGTAAGTGCTTATAGAGTGCACCTGTGTAGGATTCAGCAAATTTAGTGACACTTTCCTTTAAAACTAGTACTTCTCCTGTAAGTAGCTCTGTGTTTACAGACTTCTTAAAAGTAAACCTGCTTCATTCACTTGATCTAAACAAATGCTGCTGAAGTCCACCTACAATGGATCTCAATGCTAAAGCTGCTACCAATGCCTCAGAATTTGACTCCCACTTAAATAGTTGTGTGGATATGGCAGTCCCTATCTGCACCAAATGTAAGAAATTTAAAAACAAACCCCTGTGGTGGAATACATATATAAATAAATTATATAACAAGAGAAAGAAACTGCTTAATGCTTTTAAGAGGTCTCATTCTACCTACCTTAACAGCACACATAAGCAAACTAATAGCTTAAGGAAACCATTAGGAAGCTTATAGTGGAGTACAAACTTAAAATAGCCATTAAAACTAAATAAAATATTTCTTTAATAATGTCAGGAAGTTAAGAAGTACCGATCAATGGTTACAGTTAGTCTGCAATACTACACTCTCTGATCCAAAGGAAATAGCTGATATCTTAACAAGAAAGACGTTGCACCCACCAGGGCAGATTCAATTAAAAAACTTCGAAAACACCACATCTATTTTAAAACTTAGATCTCAACAGATTTAAAAGGTAAACAGAAACTATAATTGTGTCTTAGGGGGGTAAATGTGAATAATATGAGTTTTATTAGTTATTTTGTTTTTAATGCATATTATCTAGATTTAACAACAACTATTAATTATTTATTTAACTAGAATGAGTTGTTTTGGTTGTGTTTTTAAGAGAAAGAATTTTTTAAAATAATATATTTATGTATTTAAATGTAATAGTAAATTTGTAAAAAGTAGTTTTAGCAGTATTCATTGGGTAATTAATTCTATTTGTTCCTATTTGTTTAAATTTGTGTGGGGGGAGGTATTTGTTTCATCCAATGGTAGTTGTGAATATGGTATTTAAATTCAAGTTTATGTTGGTTTTATGTTATGACTCTGATGAAGCCGAATTGTTTGGCGAAAGCATTTTATTGTGCTTAGTCTGTACCTGTCAGCCTGTTTAATAAAATCCTTTGGTGAATTTACCTTTCGTGATACAATTGCTGGACTTTGTGGTGTTTTCGAAGTTTTTTAATTGAATCTGCCCTGGTGGGTGCAACGTCTTTCTTGTTACTTTTTACAAACCACTGGGACAGTTATTGTGGTCAGCGTTTGGTGGATCCACCATGCAGTCGATTTTAAAAGAACTGGCTGCTGTTGTGGATAAGCTGATTAAAGCTTATGACTAATTCGGCCAACATGGCTAATATGGCTAATGGAGAGAATGGAGAGAATGTTGTCAATGAGCTGGTGAGCCCGACTGATTCGCAGGTGCGTCTGTTCACTTTGCACTCCCCGGTGGGGTCTATTCCGTGTGGGCAGCGTTCCAGGACAACAACGTACGCAAATGCTGCTGGTTCTCAGCAGAGGAACAGTTTACATGAAGGAGCGTATGGGGTCCCGAACGGGAATGAGCAACGCGGAGGTTTTGACCTCACTTCCTGGTTTGATGAGCCGTTGGTACGCGAAATGAACAGCAACAACAGGAGAATGATGGCGAAACCGTGTATAAGGGAGCAGATTGTGATGTACGAGAAAATGTGTACAAAATACCGTGCGATTCAGTTGGACACAAAGTTCTTGTTAAAATCCAAAGAATTAAATCAGATTCCCAAGGGTCTTCGTGTTTGGAAAAGACCCATGGGAATTGAAGAGGGGTCGACAGCGTTTTTGGAACTGGTAGACCTGTTTAACAAAACAGGTATGGACATGCTGGACATTATTATTCGAAATAATGATATTAAATTGAATGAGATGAAGGATGAGATTAGACAATTGTATGTAAGTATTACTACAGATTTATTGTTTGAACAATATAAAATTAATTTTGACAGGGTTATAAAAAGTATTGAAGCATTTGTTTTAAAGAATTCTGAAACGAAAGAAAGAAAGCTTGAAAGAGACATTTTGGACTACAAACATAAATGTGCATATCCACCTGGGTCTAAACATAGGGTATATGGGGTTGTTAATGCAATGGAGAGTAACATTGTTAATGAGGAGGAGTTAAATGATTTTAATGAATGTGTTCATAGTCCAAATAGTTTTTTAGATACGGAGAATCAGCCTCGAAGATCAGAGAGGCTACGCAACAGGGAAATGAATGGGGGGGAACCGCAGGAGAGTTACAAAATGAATGGAAGAATCAACAGGAGGGGGAGGTATTGATATGTGGGGAAAGATTTGTGGATGAAACTATGAATTGTAATGAAATTATTTGTAGGGGAGTTGTTTGTGATTTTGTTAATAATGAAGGGTTTGACACAGATGCAAGTTTTGAAAATGTTGATGAGAGAAGTTTCACACACAATGACAATAATATGTTATCCTTGTACTGTGGTCAGAAGGGAATGTATGAGAATTGTACTTACGGAAGTTGCACTGTGCCAACAGTTTATGATAATTGTGGAATTATCATTAATGAAGGAGAAAATTTTAAAGTTTATAGGAAAAAAGGTTACTGCATTTACAACTATACGGATTTAACCATTAATGATGAACATTTTGAAATATTTGCAAAAGGGGTTAAATTTGTCCCTATGTTTAAACTTGACATAGCTAAAACATTATTGGAGTTAAAAATGTTCACCAGACAAATGCATTTAAAAATGTTTTTTGATGGGGGGGGGTAAGAAGGTTGAAACAACAAATTTGAATAACCCCATACCTGTCAATAATTTTAAAAGAAAAAGTGCATTTATGCCTCCGTTGCATTCGGAAGTTATAGGATTTGAAAGGTTAGTGGAAGCCCAGTTAAGGGAGAGGTTAAAGAATTTTCAAGTGTTTGAAGACAATTTATCAGTGAAAGAAAGAGATTTATTAGACTCCCTGAAAAAATCGGGTACGTACAGATATATGAAACCCGACAAGGGAGGGGGTACAGTAATCATGACAAATATTGATTACATTTCTGATATATCTGCATTATTAAATAGAGACGAAACATATGTGGTAGTGTCAAGAAGTGAAATAAATAGGGCATATCTGAAAATTGATGTTTTTCTATATGATGCTCTATTTCAAGGTACAATAAGTGAGATTGAATATGACTTTTTATCAGTTAAATTTCCGAAAATTCCGACACTGTTCGGTATTCCAAAGGTACATAAGGGGGCTGATAGACTGGAGTTTAGGCCCATTGTATCCGCAAAAGGATCTAAAACCGAACCCTTAGCAGCATATATTGATAGTTCACTCAAACCTATGTTTAATGCTGTTGAACATGTGATCAAAGACTCTTGGCACTGTTTGAAAAGGTTTAAAGTTGTAAGAGATGTTGAGGGTGAATTTGGGTTTCTCACAATTGACGTTGTGAACCTGTTCTTGGTTATTCCACAGGAGGAGGGTTTAGAGATGTTTTTTGAAGCAATGGTTAAAAGTGGGCTATTTAATGGACAAAAAGTCAACTTCCTTTTACACCTGATGGAAGTGGTGTTGAAAAATAATTTTGTAGCATTTGAAGGTGATCTTTTCCAACAGGTTCTAGGAGTTGCCATGGGGGCGAAATGTGCCCCCTTGTTTGCGAATGCAGTTTTATTGACCTGGGAGAGAGAGCATATTTTCACCGCTAATAAATACATGGAGAAAATTCTTATGTACAATAGGTTTTTAGACGATATACTGATTCTATGGAAGGGTGACCAGGAATCAGCAAGTGAATTTGTTGATTATTTGGGCAGAACAACAAACTTTTTGAAATTTACATTTAGTTGGAATAAGGAATTTATTAATTATTTGGATGTGTTGATCTGTAAAGGTGAGGGGGGTTTCACAAGTAATATTTATAGGAAGGAAAACTATTCCAACTCTCTTTTACATTTCAACAGTTGTCACCCATATCATCAAAGTAAGGGTTTAATTAAGGCCCAAATGGTCAGAACCTCTAGATTGGTTAGTCAGGAGGTAGTTTTTAAGGATGAAATGTTCAAACTTGTTGGAATGTTTCTTGATCGTGGTTACCCTTTGAAGCTTTTACTTAGTGTAAAAAGAGATGTACTCAGAGAAAGAGGAGGCAAATATGCTCCGATTTTACTGGGAGGAGTGACTATAAGAGATGAGCAGGAAACTGTGAAGGCTGAATTGGCAGAAGGTGTACGTTTAGTGGTAAAATACAACTACATGACACCTGAAATTATTGAAATGATGAAGGGAGCATGGAACCTCTCCTTCAGTGATGAGGTTAAAAAGATTTTGGGTAAAGGACCTAACATTGTATACAGCAGAGGGGAGAATTTGAAAGGAATTTTAGAAAAGAAAAACATAAAAAATTACAGGTCCAGTATGAAAAAGTGTGGATTTTGTAGGTGGTGTAAGTATGTGAACGAAGGTTCATATGTCTGTGTAGAAGGGTATAAATACACCATAAAATGCCCTGGACAATGTAACTGTTGCACTAAAAACCTTGTGTATTTAGCCTCGTGTTCCTCCTGTGATGCCTACTATGTAGGCAAAACTATTAGGAGGCTTCGGGATAGGATTTCTGAACATTTGAGGTCAATTAAAAAGAAGGATTTGCACAATGCACTTTACCTGCACAGTACACAATGTATAGATTTTAAAAAATGTTTGTTTTTTTGTCATAGGTCGTTGATTGATTGTGGGGAAGGTGGAGATGTGGTCAATAGGGTGGGGGCATTGGAGACAGAATGGCAAATTAGATTAGACGCCTGTAGACCCCCAGGTTTAAATGACCACATCTCTATAAAACCTATTTTAAAACTTAGATCTCAACAGATTTAAAAGGTAAACAGAAACTATAATTAACTCTTAGGGGGGTAAATGTGAATAATATGAGTTTTATTAGTTATTTTGTTTTTAATGCATATTATCTAGATTTAACAACAACTATTAATTATTTATTTAACTAGAATGAGTTGTTTTGGTTGTGTTTTTAAGAGAAAGAATTTTTTTAAAATAATATATTTATGCATTTAAATGTAATAGTAAATTTGTAAAAAGTAGTTTTTAGCAGTATTCATTGGGTAATTAATTCTATTTGTTTAAATTTGTGTGGGGGGAGGTATTTGTTTCATCCAATGGTAGTTGTGAATATGGTATTTAAATTCAAGTTTATGTTGGTTTTATGTTATGACTCTGATGAAGCCGAATTGTTTGGCGAAAGCATTTTATTGTGCTTAGTCTGTACCTGTCAGCCTGTTTAATAAAATCCTTTGGTGAATTTACCTTTCGTGATAGAATTGCTGGACTTTGTGGTGTTTTCAAAGTTTTTTAGCTGATATCTTAGCTAACAAATTTAGAGCAAATTTTACTTCAGCCACAGTTATAGATAATCCACAGATCCCACAATCCCTACCACTCCCCTGAATTACTATCAACAAGTACTCTCAATCCCCTCAAAAATGAATAATACTTTATGGGCCTTAGTAACATACCAGGTGGCCTGATTATCAGTGACAAATATGGCCTTTCTGATCCCTTAACCTCTTTAATCTAAGCTTTGCTACTGCTTAGATTCTTGAAGCATGCAAAACAGTCATTATAATGCCATTACACAAGGACAGCCCAACTTGACAGACCTCAAAGATTCACAACTAAAAAGATCAATGGCCTCAACAATCTTCTTAGAACAGACTGGCAGCCCTTTTTCTGTGCTCAGTCTCACGCCTCCATGGAGATCTCTACCTACACTTTCAAGCTATGAAAGACCAAACCCTATTTAATCACTTATTGCTTTGCAATGTAAATGGTACCATAAATACTTGGTTAAAGGAACTAAACTGTCATCAGCAGATAAACAAGACCTGATGGCATGACAGATTCATATCCCAATGTATCCCTCAGCTCTGGAACAAACCTCACCTGTAAGTCAACCACAGTAGCCCTCGTCACCTTCAAAGTAAACCAAGATAATTTAATGGGGAGCCTCAAGTTCTCCCCTGGTCTATCTTATCTTGCCCTCCTTGATGCTAGACGAAACTTTTGAAAAGTTGTTTTTTTTTTTTTTTTTTTTTTTTTTTGCTAGGCTTATAATGGTCTGCAGACCAACTGCCTAATACTTACCTATGAACCCATGATCTTTGGAGAGTCCTTCTGAATCTTCAGAATTACCCTGGCTATTACCAGAAAGGGTGGAAAAGCAAAAATGCATTTGTCTTCCAGGCCTTCTTGTATTGACTCTTGGAGCAGGATTTTACCAAACGATTGTTGTGAATGGAGGTAAACTGGGCCATCTGAGATGTCCCCCACAGCTGGAACAATTCCTGGAAGATTTAGCTTCTAATTTGTGAGGAACTGACAATATTTTGCTCTGTTGGGACATACAATACCTGCAGATTGAGACTGTACTGGAAAGCTATATCCCAGGCTATCATGGCTAGAATGCAGAGAGTAAGATCTGGTTCCTCCTTTTGTTTATATACCACATTATTGTGGTGCTGTCTATAACCACATCTAATGGTCCTGTGATCCACAGATGACTGAGAGAGTTGGCAGCATTTATAACTGCCATCATCACTTTTACATTTGTGTTTTGACATTTTTTTATTCCAAAGACTTTGCACCTTCACTCCCACAGACACTCCTCCCAAAGCAAAGTCTGAGGTTCTTCTTGCTACTGTGCAACAGCTGGAAGAGAAACTGGAGGACCAGGGTCTATATTAGAATGTCGAACACTTTGGCTATCTAATGCCTAAACATCGACACCTAAATGTCGAACGCTCAAAACCGCGACCGGCCAATTACACAAATTTTTCCCCGTGAAAAAATTTGCTTTGCCAACAAAAAAACAAAAAAAAAAAAACAAACATATTTTAATACCCTAATCAAGTGGGGGGCTTTGCCCCCCAACTACATATACCAACTCCAAGATCGCTCTACATCGAGGAAAACGGCAAATCCCCGATGACGGCCAAGCAAACTTTTTCCCTGGGAAGAAATTTGTGCAACTGGCCGATCTTGGTTTTCAGTGGTCGACGTTTAGGAATTCAACAAAGTAATAGGAACCAGAGGACCAGGGTTCAGATTAAAATGGTCTCTCCAACAAAAACAGTTTTCTTTTCACAAACCCCAAAAATAGGATTTTGGAATGTCAGAAAATGTTGATTTTGAGACCATACTAATTTTAGATACCACTGAATTTCTCTCATACGGAGTCTGGCTACAGAAATCAAGAGAACCATAGATGCTATGAATCCTAGTGCCCTGAGAAATTCCTTTGCTGCAGGCTTTGGCTTGAGTGGAAAAACTCCAGAACAGATCTAGATACAGATAAAAAAGTTATGTACTTACCATATCGATCCATGTGTTGTCCATTTTCAACTGTTGGGTTTGGATCTGACCCTCAGATCCGACTGGGCCGCTTTTTTCCAGCTCATGGAACACAAACTCTCGAGCTCCTCCCTTACCCATAATGCACTAGTCCCCTACCGTACCGCAGATCTGGTTTACTAAGTCTATACAATATTTAACAAATATAGAGAGATGAGATAATAGTATCTGGCGCTCAAACAAAGGAACAATGGTTCCTTTAGCCTCTTCTAATCCTTCCAGAAGTCAAACTGTTAGGGGGTTGGAGGGAGGGAAGTTGAGGAAGAATGAAAATGGGCAACACAGATGGAACATTATGGTACGTACATAACTTTTTTATCTGATGTTGTCATTTTCATTCATTCCTCAACTGTTGGGACAGAGTCCCCAGCTGCCTAAATCCCGGGAGGACTCAAAGGAAAGATATTCCTGAGCACCACTAAGCCAAAGGCTGCTCTTCCCTTAGACACCAGATCCAATTTGTAATGAGCAATAAAGGCATGACGGTTAGCCCAAGTTGCAGAATATGAAAATTAGAAATGGCAGGTAGTTGTACTTTTATAGGTGAAGAACGAGCCCTTCTATTAAAAATTGTGGAAAATAATTCAGGAACTTTAGGTACTGGTGCTGAAAAGGGATCAGTGCCATTTTGCTGCCACTAAACAACAAAACTTTTCCATTTACTTCTGTAAATTTTCCTAGTTGAAGCTTTGTGGGAGGCTAAAAGAATGTGGCAGACAGGGGAGGACAACCTGGGCTGTCTTGCTGTCAATGGAAGTGGAGAAACCATACAGTCAATTTTAGGCCTAAGATGTCCAGGTTTATCATGTCTGTCAGATGAGACAAGAGGTCTGGAACTGGGTCCAGAATCCATGGTGGGCGAAGCAGATGAGGCCCAGTAAAGCAGAAACAAACCTGACAAGCAAACCAAACAAAGCGAAAAACAATGCAACACAAAATGTAGCAGGCGTATGCAAAAACAGAAGACTCCCAAGAAACAAGCAGCTAAAATTGTGAGCCTTTATTGTGAGCGCTTTCGTAGAGATCAATACCCCCACTTCTTCAGAACCTCAGCATATTCCCCCTCCTGGATTAAATGAATATATGTCTATTAAAAGTATTTTAAAGCTTAAAGCGTTACGCAGATAATGGTTGAGCTATTGCAATATGGAAAAAGTGTAAAAAATATATAATAGCTAGTTGCTAGTTATTTTTAATGTTGTTTATATTTTTATTTTTATTTAATATATATTTTTATAAAATATATATATATAAAAGTTTTTTCAAGGAAGGTATTTGTTTAAACAATGTATATGTTGTGCCAATATTTAATATAGTAGTGCATCAATATGTTTTTATTTTAGGTTTTTAGTAGCAGTAAATCATCAATTAGAGAAATAATTAAACAATCAAGGATCTCAATTAAACATATATAAGGTTTGGAAATGATGTTTGCAAGTTGTCTGAAGAAGTGGGGGCATTGACCTCTACGAAAGCATTCACAATAAAGGCTCACAATTTTAGCTGCTCGTTTCTTGGGAGTCTTCTGTTTTTGCATACGCCTGCTGCATTTTGTGGTACAAACCTGACAAGGCCAATAAGGAGTAATCAGGATGACGGTGCTCTTCCACAAACATGCTTTCTTAAGGAATTTTGGGGATAAGATGTACTGGGGAAGGTGCATAGAGGAGACTGGAGGCCCAATCGTGGAGAAGAGCATCTCTTGGGGATTCCCCCTGTGGGGGGAATAGGGCAAACAACTTGCTGTACTTGTTGTTGAAAAAAGATGTGAAGAGATCACAGGAAGGTTGACCCCATCTATAGAATATTTCTTCCGCCACTTTCGCGTTGAGAGACCACTCATGAGGCATTACAACGGACCTGTTTAATTGGTCTGCTATCACGCTGGATTTCCCCAGAATATGCACTGCTATCAGAAACTGACTGGATGAGATTGCTCATTGACACACACTCAAAGTTTCTCAACACAGCAGATAAGATTTGGTTCCTCCTTGCTTGTTGATGTACCAGACCACTGACATAGTCTGTCTGAATCGCAACGGTCCAGGAGGGGAGAATGTCTTGGAAGGCCTGCAACACTAGGAGGACTGCTCTCATTTCTACATTGATATGCATATACTGGCTTCTTTGGGGAATCATGTGCCTTGGTCTTTCCCAAGAAGTGCCTCCTCCACCCCTTCTTGGAAGCGTCCATGGTAACTATGGCCTTGGGCTGAGGGAGAATGAAGGGATGACCTTGTATTACTTGATAGCAGTAAATCCAAAGGACGTAATTTCTGCATGCTTGAGTTATCCTGATTTGGGTGGATAAGGGTCAGTGAAGAATAGACCACTGAGTTGCTAGGGTCCACTGAAGAATTCTCATGTGACATCTTGCTAATGGAACCAAAACTATCGCAGCAGACACCGACTCCAATACTTGAAGGATCAATAGAGCTGAGGAGAGAGGGGAATTTTGAATGATGTTTTTGACCTGGAATTGTATGATTTGCACCTTTGGTAAAGGAAGAGGCCTGTCAAAGACACTGTGTTAAACAAAGCTTCAATAAACTGTAATAGCGGAGTTGGTTCTAGTTGAAATTTGTTGCGATTTATGGTAATTCCCAGGTGGGAACACAACTGGAGTACATAATCTCGTGCTTTGATCAGATGATGCCTGTTCGGAGCGGTTATGAACCAGTCATCCAAGTAAGGAATCACCCAGAATCCCTGCAGTCTCAATTGAGCTGCTATTACTACCATGTATTTGAACACCCTGGGGACTGTGGTGAGACCAAAGGGCAGAGTTCTGAATTAGTTAAGACTGGCTACCAGCCGGAAGCGTAGGTATCTTCTGGACCATCTGTTCATTTTTTATTATAGTATGCATCCTGAAGATCCAGTCATCCTTGTGCAGAAAGGGCAAAATGGACTGAATCTTGACCAACTGGAACTTGGTGTACTGTACAAAATTGGTCCCCAGTCCCCTGTTTTCTTTGGCAATAAAAGGAATCGTGAGCAAGTTCCATAGTCTTTCTGGTCTGGGGGGACCTCTTGGATGACTCCTTTCTCCAGCAGCTTTTTTTTATTTTTATTGCTGTTACTTTCCTCTGATTAGGTGGAACATCAGGAATTTTGTTTACTGTTAAGGAGGGAGGGGTTATTATATAAGCTCTGGAAATAATCCTCTGCACACATGAATATCTTGTAATCTCAGCCAGGCTCTCTGGTACAGGGATAAATGAACCCCAACAGCCTCCAGAGGTGGACAATCGGACCTCCTTTCAGCAGCACTGGTAGGATCTGTCAGAGAAAGTGTCTCTGGGCCCATGGTTTTGTGGACCTCCTCTGCCATGTGGGCGGCATCTTCTGTTAGAGTTTCCCCCTCTGCCCCTAGGGGAACTATCTCCATGCAGACCTTGGAAGGGACCCCGAGACTTTCTGAACCACATTTTTCAACCACCTCATTGATTCCTAGAAAAGATCCTTTGAGGAGTTGAAAAATGAACACCCACAGCAGACAATGGACAATGCATCTTTAACCCTGCGGCCAAATAAAAAAATTCTGTCAAAGGGAGCACTGGCAAAGGAAGACTTGAAGGCCTCCTCAAAATTACACAGGCGCATCCAGGCATGCCTCCTAATGGAAATGGCTAATCCCATCCCCCTTGAGGTACCTTCAATTGCATGCATGTGAGATGAGCCTCATGGATGAATTGAAACAGACTGTAGGGCAGCCAACTGTGAGGTAACTGAACTCTGCCTTAGAAGTAATGATCCCAAAAAGGGATTTGGTGAGTTTTTTAATCAAATCTCTCTGGAGTCTGGTGAAGTGTGTCAAATAATTCAGTGACCAAAGTGCAAAAGTTGGTGAAGCACATACACGTGTCCCAAATCTGTCCAGTGACCTACATTCCCTGTTAGGGGAATGAACAGAGGAGCTTTGTTTTGCAAGTTCCTTCTTTGTGGCTACCACTATGACTATGGCATCAACTGGTACTCCTTTGCTCCAAAATTCCCTGTTCTTAGGTGGTGCCAATATCCTGTCTGGTCTCTTGGGAATCAGTTCAACAGAATCAAGTTCCTTCCATGCCCATCGAAAGATCAAATCAATGAGCTCATCGACCAGCAGGTGGTAGATGGGCCAATCCCCAAAGGCTTCCAGGAATACTGATTCTTCTTGGGAATGGTTGTCAGTTGACCAACCACTTCTCTGGTTGAGGATCTTTAGGATCTCTTCAAGTGAGATGTCATTAAGTGGTGATCTTGGGGACCCTTCCCCTTCATCAAAATCAGTATCCTCTGTGACCACTCAAAGCAGAGGTTTAAGAAGAGCTTTCCAGAGCTGAGGCCCTGAGGGGCGGAGACTGCTCCAACAACTTTGGAGTTGACTCCCAACACTTCAGATCCGGTGCAGATGCAATGGCATTGAGAGTCATCCTGCTTAGACATGCTCATAACCAGTCCACTCAAAGATGGTATCAGTGTATAAGATAAAATGATCATTGGCTCCAATAAGGACAGATCTGGGATTACTGGATCCAGATGTTCTGAAACCACAGGTTGGATTGGAGGAGCAGACAAATTACGTGGGGTAGTACTGATGAAGGTCTCCAGACCCACTGAGGTAGGTGCCGAGAGAATCTCTGTTTGAATTTGCATTGACAGACATTTCCTCATCATCCTATCCACATCTGCTTTAGTCAGACTTCTGGAGGAATGAGAAGAGGAAGCAATGGACCTAGTCCTAGAATGCTGATGTCTTTCCAGGAAAGGAAATGGGAGACAGAAGAGACTGGATCCAGATCAGAGGAGACTGCATCTGAGGTGACCTATGCTTGTGCTTTTTCGGATCTGAGGAGGTTGAATCTGATGTCATAGATTTTGGATCCAAAGTAGTCAGACAAAAGGGTTTTTTTTTGGATCGGAAGGGATCAGATCTGATGGTACTGATATTTTTAGAGGCGGTTCCAAGCTTGGAGCAGAAGAACTTGAGTCCGAGGGACACTTTTTAGCCTCTTTTTTATCAACCTTGTTAGGGGTTTGAGCCCCAGAAGCTGAATCAGATGATGTTGAAGGCAGTCATCCTCTCAAAATCAATTTCTGCAGTCTATAAGGTCCCTAAGACTAAAGGCTTTACACATATCACATGCAGAAACTAAATGGGCCAGGCCTAAACAATAAACACACATATTGTGTGTATCCAGTAATGGAATCTTATGGTCACAGGCCTTACATTTTTTAAAATGCGAGGGTTTCTCACCCGTATCTATAAACACTAGTGATAACAGGACAGGGTAAGAAAAAGGAAAACTTTTTTTTTTTTTTTAATTTCTAGATAGGAAAAAAATGAAATATTACCAGTAATGGTAAAATGGAAAAAGAAGGGAAAATACTAACTATGGCATTCAGAAACTACACTAAAAAGTGTAGGAAGGGGACAAGAGGATACAAATTCAATAAGGAGAAAAGATTAGATATATAAATTATACTTTTACTCACAAGAAGGAAGCTTGAAGGCAGCAAATGAGATTGGATCTGAACTCAACAGTTGAGGAATGAATGAAAATGGCAACATCAAATCCACATTTTTTCTGCTGAAGAAAAGCTCTTTGATCTAAAGCATCAAGAAGACATCCCAGGAAAACAATCCCTTAAGGAGGAGACAAGCAAGACTTTTGTATATTCTCCTTAACCCAGACTCCTTGCAGAAGATTTCTGACACTTTAACAAAGACTACAAAGATAAGCAAGCTATCTAAGTAAGGAAACATGTGAGTAACTTGCAGTCTGTATTAGGCTACCATTGGAGCTAGACACTTTGTGAATACCCTTGGAGCACAGGATGAACTAAACGGAGGGGAATAAAGGTAACAGGTTGTGAAGGGATAACATTTTGAACTTTGGAACTCATACACACTGGTTTAGAATGGAAAGTTCTAGGAATGGTCCCCATGATGATTCTTTCTTTGGCATCAGTAACATTCTTGAATAAAATATTCCTTCGATCCAAGGAAGAAGAACAGCTTCTATCATTCCATGAGTCAGGAAATGCTGAATGACAGGAGGAATAAAAAGTTTGATCAGACAGATGAGGGGAATCCCTTACAAAGAAGGGAGAGATTCCCACTGCCATCTGCATCCCTGATGAATCACTCTCATTACCCATTTGCATGAGCCAGTTTCTTGCCAAAGACAGAAATGGAAGGCCAAATATTTGTGAAGAATTAGAGGCTTACCAAGGTGGTGGAATTCTGAAGCCATCATTCAGACTCCTTAGACTGTCCTTTTCACTGAAGGGGTCCTCTTTCCTTTTTGGAGCCACCTTGCCGTTGCCTCTTAAAAGACTGCTTACCAGGAGCTTTCTATGCCTGCTTATTTTGATTTTTGTAAATCTTTATCTAAGGGAAAATTCAAAATGTTCAGCTTTTACATCCCCTAGAAGATCTGTATGCAACCAAGTAAACCTCCTCATAACAGTTCCTGCAGCAGCAGCAGCTCTAGAAGTGCCATCAGCTGAAACAAATACACATTTCAAAGAAGGTTGAGTCACTTAAAGTGAGGAAAAAGAATCCATAATGTTCCGGATATTCTCAAAAGAGGTGAACATAAACTAAAACATGAGAGCTTGACAACAGAGGTTTAATAAAAAAAAAAAAACAAGTGTTGCGGATGAATATATTTTTTTCCCAATATTTCAAATGCTTTCCCATCTTTATCAGAGGGGGGAGGTATTAGAATTTACTAGATGTTTTGCTGCAGACAGGTTTACCAAGGAAACCACTGTTGGGACTGATCAGGGGTTGGAAAATAAAAATAAGATGGAGAAACATTATTCAATCTATCTAATTTCTTAGGGCTAGCAAGTATGCTATCAGGCAAGTAACATGCTGTAATGAACACATCCTCTGACGCTGGAAGAACAGAAAGAAATGGTGCAGCTTGGGAAGTTTCAATTGCAATAAATCATATTTCATTAATAATATTAGAAGATCATTACATTCCCACTGAAAAAAGAAGTTATGTACTCACCATAATGTTCCATCTATATTATCTATCTTCATTCATCCATGACAGATGGGTTCGGCTCCAGCAGCAGAACCAACTCAGCCATTACTACAGCTCGCACCAGCCAAAAACTCTCAAGCTTCACCTCTACCCACAATACCTCTCTCTCAATTACCTCAGATCGAGTTTGCAGAAAGATATCAAAACATATAAAACATATATAAAAAATGTGCAAGATAAGCCAGGTGTAAGCCTTATCTACTGTAGTTGAACAAGCTTTATCTACTGGCGTTGGACAATATTATAATGCAAGTGAATTTGATCAGCTCCACCAAACAATCTTTAAGGATGGGGGATGAAGGGGGGTGGAGTCAAGGATGAATGAAGATGGACAACACAGACAGAGGTGATGTTGTCAATCTTCATTCCATCCTTGACAGATGGGATAGAGTCCCCAGCTACCTAGAATCTTGGATGGAGCCATGGAAGGATATTCCTGAGCACCATCGAGCCAAAGGATGATCGTACAATAGAGACAAGATCCAGTTTGTAATGAGTAATAAAGGTGTGCGGAGTAGTCCAAGTAGCTGCTGCACATATGTCATTCAATGAAGCTCTAAACTGAAAGACAGCTGAAGTGGCTATAGACTTTGTAGAATGTGCTTTGACAGGTTTAGGCAAGGTTAATTTGTTTTTATCATAACTAAATGAAATGCAGTCTTTCAGCCACTTTGAAAGAGTAATCTTGCTGACTTGCCTTGCCCAACTCTGCAGTGGAAAAGGAAACAAACAGTTGACTAGACCGTCATATGTTCTTTGTTCTGTGAAGATAGAAATTTAGTTGTCTATAGATATCTAATAAATGCAGGGCATACTCTCCCTTGTTAGAATGATTAGGGAAGAAAATTGTAAATTAATCGTCTGGCTAATATTAGTCTCTGACACAACCTTGGGTAAAAAGGATGGGTTAATTCATAAAGATACTCTGTCTTTATCAAAAACTAGGTAAGGAGGCTCAGATAAGGCCGGGATCTCTGAAATTCTTCTGGCTGAGGTAATGGCTACCAGAAAGAGTGTCTTCAAAGATAAAAACTTCAGATCACATTCCGCAGAGAGTTCAAACGGAGAGTGTATCACTTTTTGAAGTATTCTGTTCAAATCCCAAGGAAGAATCAGACCTTTTAACGGGGCTTTAACATAAGAGTGCCTCTGATGAATGATTTACAAGCCATTGTGAAAATTGGAGATGGCAGCTAATTGCAATTTGATGGTGGATGGAGAAGCTCCAGCGTTAAAATGAGTAGCTAAAAAATCTGGGACATGTTCTACATAAAAAAGCACTCAGGACAGCTGCTGCTCGCCCACAAACTTCTTTAATAACACAGCAAAGCACACCCAGTAAAAAATAAAGCTGAACACAGTTCTCAGTACGTTTTCATCCAAGACTTCATCAGAATGGTTACATACACAACTCCCTCCTATTTTACACAAAAAACACTTCACCAATAAAGCAATTAGGACAATAAATCAATTCATTAAGCTTTTTAACCTGCTTAACACAACCAAGAACTTGCTTGGGAGGGAGTTGTGTTTGCAACCATTCTGATGGTGTCTTGGATAAAAACGTACTGAGAACTGTGTTCAGCGTTATTTTTTACTGGGTGTGCTGTGCTGTGTTATTAAAGAAGTTTGTGGGCGAGCAGCAGCTATCGGAGTGCTTTTTTTCTTTTGAATTGTGACTATTTGGCACTTGTTCCGTGGTTGTTGTTTTATACATGTTCTATATAAGCTGAAAAGGGATCTATCTGCTTTTCAAGAGCCCAAATAGTAAATCTCTTCCACTTAATGGTGTGCAGTTTTTGAGTGGAAGGTTTGTGAGCAGATTAAAGGATGTGGCGTACTGGATAAGAAATATTGAGATGCCTGACAATTAATGGAACTGGAGGAACTATGTAGTTAGCTTGAGGTTCAAAATGTATGGGTGAACAAGACTGTCCAGATGGGACAGAAGATCTGGCACTGGGTCCAGAATCAATGGTTACTGAATTAGATATGGCCAAAGAAAGGGGAACCAAACCTGTTGAGGCCAAAAGGGAGCAATAAGGATTACTGTGCTCTTCAACCTGAATGCGTTCTGTAAAAAACTTGAAAATTAGCGGTATCGAGGGAAAGGCATATAGGAGACCGGGGGGCCAATCGTGGAGGACAGCATCTCTAGGTGACTTTCCTAGATGAGAAATCAGTGCAAAGTAATTTCTGCACTTCTTGTTTAGAGGAAATGAAAACAGATCACAGCAAGGTTGACCCCAAAGGTGGAAAATCATCTTCACCATTTTTTGACTGAAAGACCACTTGTGAAGCTGAAGGATGCATCTGCTTAGCTTGTCTGCAATCACACTGGAACTCCCTGTAATGTGTGTTGCTATAAGAAAGTGGTTGGAAGAGATCTCCCACTGCCACACTCTGAGAGCTTCTCAGCAAAGGGGATAAGACTTGGTTCCTCCTTGCTTGTTGATGCACCAAACCACTGACTTACTGTCTGTTTGAATTGCAATAGTTCCCTGAGGAATAGCTGTCCGAAAGGCCAGCAATGCAAGAAGCATCATTCTCATCTCCAGGACACTGATGTGCAAGCTGTCCTCTAATTGGGACCAAGTCCTTGGACCGTCTTGCCCAGCAAATGCCCCCACACCCCTTCTTGGAGGTGTCCGTGGTCACTATGGTCGTGGGCTCCAGGAAAATAAAAGGTTGACTTTGGAGAACTTGATCAGAATGCATCCACAAAAGATGATCCGTTTTGCAAAGGCTGGTTATCCGTACTTGTTCTGACAATGGGTGATTAAGTATAGACTACTGGGATGCTAGTAGCCATTGCAGAATTCCCATATGTAACCTGGCTAGTGGCACTAGAATTATAAAAGCTGCCATAGATCCTAGTGCTTGTAAGATTAAATTAAATGTGCTGGAACCTTCTTTTTGCAAATTAACTTTTGTACCTTAATTGCAATTCTCTGACGACATTCTGGAGGAAGAGAAACTATCACTGTCTGAGTATTCAGTATAACCCCTATGAATGCTAAATTTTGTGTCGGGGTTAAACATGATTTTTCTAGATTGACTATGATCCCCAGATGGGCACAGATATTGAGGGTGTAGTCCCCTGTTTATCAACTGATGCTTGGTCAAAGTGTTTATGAGCCAGTCATTCACGTATGAAAACACACAGAATCCTTGCAGTCTTAAATCAGCTGCTACTACTGCCATGCATTTGGTGAACACCCTGAGGGCTGCGGTGAGTCCAAAGGGTAGTACTCTGAATTGGTAATGGCTGGCTCCCAGCCAGAAGCAGAGGAACCTTCTAGAGCATTTGCCCATTTTTATATGGTAGCACGCATCCTGAAGGTCTAATAAGCACATCCAGTCGTCTTTCTTCAGAAAGGGAAGGATAGACTCACTGTACTATGACCATCCGGAACTTTGTTTGCTGAACTGATTTGTTCAGTTCACTTAGATCCAAAATTGGTCTCCAGTCCCCTGCCTTTTTTGGCACTAAAAAGAATCTATAGTAGGATCCTTCTTGGTTTGATGGGAGTTGTTGGCTGACTCTTTTGTCCAGCAGTTTTGGGATTTCTTGTACAGGTGAATCCCTCTGATTGGTTGGAACATTGGGGATTTTCTTGTAAACAGGAGGAGGATGAGAAAAGGGAATTGTATAGCCTCTGGATATGATATGCTGCACCAAAGAATCTGTTACGTTTAGCCAGGCATTTAGGTGCAAGGATAAGCATCCCCTGACTGCCTCCAGAGGAAGACAATTGGGCCTCCCTTCAGGAGCTCTGAAAGGGCTTGCCTTCGAAGGAATCCCTGAAGCCCTGGTTTTGCAGACCACCTCCGCCGTGAGAGTGGTGTCTTCCATTTTTGTTCCCCCCTCTGCCCCTGGGGAAACTTCCTCCACGTGCGTCATAGAAAGGCTCTTTTTGAACCACATTTTTCCACCACTCCTCTGGTTCCTAGAAAAAGACCTTTGGGGGGGGGGGGACATACGCCCACAGCAGAAAGGGTTGTACCATCTTTCTCACACCTGAACAACGTTTCTTTCACTTTCGGGCCAAACAACGATGTTCTGTCAAAAGGAGCACTGACAAAAGAAGACTTGAATGGTTCCACAAAATCACAAAGGGGAATCCATGCATATCTCCTAATGGCTGCACCTGTACCCACTGCTCTAGACACCCCGTTTGACAGCTCAGGTACTATTTGGATAAAACTAGGACTGTTCGCAAGTCCAATGAGTTTTTTGTTTCCTTTCATCCCAGGTCTTTGGGTTTGGCTGTTTGTAAGCAAACCATCTCCTCCTGTATATCTAAGGCAATTTCTTTTTGTTATTCTTTACATGGCAAGTCTCTGCCTGCTTTTGTTAGAGCTCATTCTACTAGGGCTGTTGCCTCTTCTGGTACCTTCTTTCAAGGGGTTGGACACCAATTCCATCCTTAAAGCTGCTACTTGATCTTCAGTGCAAACCTTTACTAAACATTATAAGTTAGATACAGTTTCTAGGGTCAGGGCAGGTTTTGCTGAAACCATTTTACGTGGGTTTGTTGAGAGCCCTTCTCAGCCTTCCACCTCCTCTTCTGACTTTTGAGCTTTTTTACTCTGTTTTCTTTCAAGAATACTGCAACAGTGAAACCACACCAACAGACCAGCACCATAGAGGTAATGATGGAGAAATAAATCCATGCTCGGAAGTGCAAAGCCACCGTTTATTCAACAACGCCAGAAGTCTAAACCTCAAGTTGCACGCACTCGAGGCTCTCCTCAATATGGAGAATATCAATATCTGTGCAGTAACAGAAACCTGTTTTGAGGCTCCCGAGAGCACCCCAGCACTACCAGGTTATACCTCATACCATGCTTTTTGGCCCCAAAACTCGGACCGAACTACAACAGGAGGGGAAGTATCCATATTCATCAAAGATACCCACACCTCCAGGTTAGTGGCACTGCATGAAGCATTGGAGACCATCCATGTGCAACTAACAGTGGGCAAAACTGCCTTTCAGTTTGTAGCCTGCTACAGACCACCCTCCCAAACTCAGGAACCCCACTCGGCTTTCCTGAGAACACTGGAGAATATGAAGGTCTCTCCAAACACCATTATATTGGGTGACTTCAACTGCCCAAACATAGACTGGGAGCACTACTCAAGCCCCAACACCCTCGCCCAACGGTTCCTAGAATTTATACACTCAAATGCTATGGTACAACTGGTCACCACTCCCACAAGAGGGGGAAACATATTGGACCCGATCATCACCAACATGGGGACTCTATGTTCCATACCTGAGGTATACCCCTCATTGGTAAGATCTGACCATAAATTAATTTCACTGGACATCCATATCCTGTCCCCACCCCCAGCCAAGGAAACCACGATGAAGAACTTCTCAAAAGCAAACTTCACACTTCTCAAAACCGAGGTGGAATCCTTCAAAGCCCCCGGGCCAGTGGAAAATACGGCCCAAACCGCAGAATCCTTTACAAACACTTTCTATGGACACCTACAGGAATGCATGGATCGTGCTATCCCAAATAAAACCAAGACTCATTCCTCCAAAGGCAGGAGACCTGTCTGGTGGACCCCAGCCATAAATAAGCTATACAACAGAAGGAGGAAGCTACTACATGATAGAGCAAAATCCCAAAAAGGGAAGGCATCTCTGATCAGTACTAGCAAGAAACTACAATCCCTCATAAAATCATCTAAGGCCAGCTTTGAAAGAAAAATTGCACAAGATGCTAAAGATAATCCCAATGCCTTCTTTAGTTATGTCAGGAACCTGGGTGGCAACTCCCATATATGCTCTGAGTTAGTTCAAAATGACAAAAACATACACTGAACCCACATATATTGCCAACATCCTGGCAGACAGGTTCAGTGCAAACTCCCCCCCCCTTCCCCCCCAAAAGAGCAAATGTCTATCCCAACAGAGTGTAGCCTCCCTGACATCACAGATGCACAGGTGAGAGCTGCCCACTCCAAAGCAAAAAACACAGCATCAATGGGACCGGACGGTGTCCCGGGCTGCGTCTTACATGAACTCCAACAAGAACTGAACCCTCACATAAAGTCACTGTTCAATCTCAGCCTTACTACAGGATATGTACCCAAGGAATGGCGTACAGCAACAGTGGTCCCACTCCACAAAGGTGGTGCCACAACGGACCCCAGAAACCATCTCCCTATAAGCTTGGCTAGCCTGGTCTGCAAATCTATGGAGCGTATCATCATGAAACTCATAAACAAAGACATTGGGAGCCTCCAAACACTGGATCCTACCCAATTCAGCTTTGTTAAGGGCAGATCTTGCCTCCTGAACCTGGTCGACTTCTTTGAAACAGTCACCAAGGCCATAGATGAAGGGAAGGTAGTCCACATAGCCTACCTGGACCTCGCAAAAGCCTTCGACACAATACCCCACTCGTGCATCATAAATAAGCTCACCAGCTTAAATATCAACCCCTATGTCACAAGATGGGTTGCAAACTGGCTTAGGGATAGAACCCACGTGGTCAGAATTGCAGGTGCCATGTCAGACTCTAAACCAGTTACAAGTGGCGTCCCACAAGGCTTAGTCCTGGGACCTCTCTTGTTCGGAATATATTTCTCTGAGGTACAGGCTAACATGGGAGGACTATGGCTGGCCAAGTTCGCAGATGACTGCAAACTGGGTGCCATAATCGACTCGCCGACTGACACAAGCATCCTCCAAAAGGGTCTCTCAGAGATGGATAACTGGTGCCAGAGCCATGGCCTAAAGCTAAATGCCAAAAAGTGCATAGTCATCCCCTTTGGGAAAAACAAAGTGCCCACAAATTACCACATAGGTGGTAATCCGTTAAGTACGGAAGAAGTAATTAAGGATTTGGGGACCCAAGTAGATAGCAATCTCTCCTTTGACAATCACGTTGCCAAAGTGGTTAGAAAGACCTTCTATATAGCCCACCTTATCACGAAAGGGTTCACATCTAGACCAAGAGAGGTCATTGTGCCCCTCTACTCATCACTCATCAGGCCCATAATTGAATACAATGCCCCATTTGGGATGTACCTTACCCAACAACTGCAGCAACTGGAAAGACCCCAAAAGTACCTCACCAAGAGTATCAAGGGACTCAAACAGATGCACTACGCAGTTAGGCTAAAGAAACTCCAGCTCTACTCAGTTGCTTACCACCTACTCAGAGGCGATCTGTGCCTGATGTATAAAGCCATGTCCAACCCAGAATTAATGGACATGCTCCACCTCAGGAAACCGAAATCCCTTAGAGCTACACGCTCCAGGGACTTAAACCTCAGCACAGAAATAAATAGGACATGCTGGAGGGACAGATTCATATCCCAGAGACTCCCCTCACTCTGGAACAAAATTCCAATCCATGTCAGGCAGAGTCCCTCAATGACACTCTTCAAGAGAAATCTTGATGAGTGGATGGGAGATCGTAGGTTTACCCCTGGGATCTCTACTGTGTCCCTACTAGACAGAGGCACAGTAAACTAACCTCAAAAAGGCTATCTTCTGTGACCTACTATACAGAGGCACAGTCAACTAATCTAAAAGGGTAACGAAAGCCAAACACACTCTGGCTAGGCTTATAAATGCCCAAGGGCAGATAGCCTAGTATCAACCTATAAACAATTATAGCTTAACAATAGCCCCGTATTTTCATTCATACAGACAGGACTTCATCAGATTCCATCATGTTACAAACCTCCCCCAGTATTTATTACCTTCTTAATTGAATAATTAGCGCCAACATTTAAAATATTACCTAAAATTGTTTATCAGCAGAATACAGTTTGTTTTAGAAATGATAAAATAAAACCCTAGGGGAGGGCCCTGGGAAACGAAAATAGAGTATAGGGAACTCTTTTGGCAATTGGTCTACAGATTCTCAGGGTTGAATGAAAACATATCCCTAAGTCCCAGTGTTGAAATTAAGGGCAGCTAAGCTTTAACACAAATATATTACTAAAAAAATATCTATCTATCTATATATATATATATATATATATATATATATATATATACACACACACACAATGTTTACATTTTTATACTGTATGGAGCAGTTCTAATAAATAATAGTTGAGTTTTTTTAATTTTTAATTTTAATATTTGGCCACGAGATGACACTGTTGGTTCTCAAATTATTTGAACGTACTCCTTGGTCCCAGGTTCAAATTAAATTTACTATTTATTCAGGAATATTTATACATTGTTCAATAAAATCTATTGGAATGTTTTTTTCTGAAAGCTTTATAGAGGAAAATGTGTCATATTGACATATGTTTTACAGAAGTGTGATTTTGCTTTTTTTAGCTACGCACAGAAATTTTAAATAATATTTTAAATCTTGGCACTAATTATTCAATTAAGAAGGGAATAAGTATACTGGGGGAGGTTTGTAATATGGTGGAATCTGATGAAGTCCTGTCTGTATGGATGAAAACATGAAGATACTGTCAAGCGTTAATTGTTTTAGAATAAACGGTGGTTTTGCACTTCTGAGCGTGGATTTATTTATTTCTCCGTCATTACCTCCGTGGTGCTAGTCTGTTTGTGTGGTTTCAAGTTTGTGGTTTTCTGGCACTTTCTCCTTTTTGTGGCCTTGTTTGAAATACTGCAACAGTGACATAGAAGGATATAGCACAGTTGTGTAAAATCTTACCATAACAATAGATGTCCTTCTCTTCACTGTTGCAATATTCGCTCCATGTCTCCAACCCCCTCCTCTCTATTCTGCCTTTTTTTCTTTCTGGATGTGCATGGACTGCTTTGTCCTATGAGGCTTGTTCTCTCCTGGGGCAATTCAGTTCTGGGTAGTTGTGTCTGTACTTCCCTTTTATGCCCTGCAATCTGTGCGAGGGTCATAAATAGGACATACGTTGCAAACAAGATCCTTTCATGCTTTTCAATACTGGACAAGCGACAGGCTGCTCAGACATCCATTCTTTCAAGAATACTGCAACAGTGAAGTGAAGGACATCTACTGTTATGGTAAGATTTTACACAACTGTATCTTCCCCTGAAACTTGGGGATAGGGTAAGCAAAAATATGCTTAAGTTCCTGCAAGACCTTAATCTTCTCCTAGAGGGAGTTAAATAAGTCTGCACAGCAACTGTTCCAAAAAGACTTTTGTTATCCAGAGGTGCATCCAAAAACTTGAGCCTTAATATCGTCTGGCAAAGCTTGAAGATGTAGTAAATAATACCACATCACTGAACCAAAGGTAGCAGCCCTAGAAGAGGCATCAGCTGCATAATACATGCATTTTATTGAGTAACAGGCAACTTCAGAAGTGGACCCCAACAGTGAAAGGGCAGAAGCCTTCTCATTAGAATCAGGAAGGTCAGAGACCACCTTAGAATCCTGGGAAAGAAGGGCCAAAACATACTTGGTCATACGAGTCTGGCAGCTAATGGCCCTGAAAGACAAGGCGGCAGCAGTATAAACTTTCCTGCCAAACCTTTCCATGGCTCAACTGTCCTTATCAGAAGGAAGGAGCTTAGTATGTGGCAACAACTTAAAAGGTTTGTCAGAAGAAACTGAGACCACTGAAGGAGCAGCAGAAGGGCACTTGCACAGGAATTTGAAGTCCTCAGGCATCTTGTAGAACATATCAGGTTTCTTTGGTGCAGAGGGCTGACAGTCAGGAGCTACAGAGCCTGCAGAAAAAAGTATCTGAAAGGGCAGCCAGAATAGGAGGGATAGCTGATGGTTTGGGAAACTCCATTTGTAAGAACTTACAGTATCTCTTTTGAATGTCGAGACCTGGGAACAGTCCCACTTAAAATATTTCATCACACAGGCAATAGTATCTCCAAAGGACAACTTTTACAAGAGGGAATCTGGACTCAAGGAATCCTCTTTCTTCGACCTATAGTCCAGGGTGGAAGGAATTTGAGAAGAATAAGACAGGCATTCTTCCCCAGAATCCAAATCGAGATCCAATTCCCCTAGGCATCTTAACAAAACTGAAGACCAGGGGAGCAAGGACAGACACCCTTAGAGGAGGCTTCAAAGTCATCAAAGCATTAAATAAACCTAGAGTAAAATCTTGCCATTCATGCTGGGAATCCTTAACAGTTTTCTGTTTCGTTTTCTGTGGGGCATCTATCCGAAAACCCCTCAGAGGCTCACACCCTTGACGAGACTCAGTAATAGTGGTAGGTATTTACCCTTACTAAAATTTGAGGAATCACCCTCTGCCTCTCAATTATCATCAGCCAAGGTTCCCCATTAATGTCAGATGCCAACTGTAGAAAAGTATCTGAAGAAATGCAAGGATTCAGATCCATGCTGGCCTCTGATGGGGTTGTGGCAGGGGAATCTGAAGCAAGCACCAGATGGTCTTCAAGGCTTTCACTAGCCTCTAGAAAGAAATTCAGGGGAGGCTGGACATCAACCAGATAGTACAGTTGTGTACATTTACCATAAATGTAGATGTTCGTGTGTATACAATGTTGCAGTCATCACATATGGGTTATCCCTGCCAGGATAGCTCTCAGTTGGCCTGAATACCAGAGGCTTAGCATTTCTGCATCGGTTGCTGTCGCTTCAGGATTTGCATCAGGTCGTCAGTAGTATAAAGTAAGGTAGCCGACGCTATAACATCAATTTTTCTTGCCCTGTCAGGAGCCCCCAAGTGGGAGCCAGGATATGGTGGAAGAACCCCACCAGTAGAAAAGTAGATACCAAAAAGTTCCTTGTAATAAGAGAGAGAGGAAAAAAAAAGGGGGGTGGAGGGAGAGAAACCAGGAATGCAACACTCGAACATCTACATTTATGGTAAATGTACACAACTGTACTATGTTCTTCATGTTTCACTGTTGCAGTCATCCCATTTGGGTTGATCCCCAAAGTTGAGGTAAAGAGTGGAGGCAGTCAGCCCTGGATTTGGGATGACAGGCAGTTGGTAATGCTTGGTGAAGGTATGAACAGAAGTCCATGTTGCAGCCTCGAGGATGTCCCTGGTGGGGACTCCTCTGAGGAAAGCTGTAGAGGTGGAGGTTGCTCTGGTAGAGTGAGTTCTGATCCCCTTAGGGGGAGGTTTCCCCGTGTTGCGTGCAGCAGAAATGGATGCAGTGTGCTATCCATTTGGAAATGGTTTGTTTGGAAATAGCTTTGCCCTTTGCTCCTGCAGCAAAGCTGACTAGCAACTGATCAGTCTTTCTGAATGATTTAGTCCTGTCTAGATAGAATCTGAGTTGTCTGTGCACATCCAGAGAGTGCAGTACTCTTTCCCCCTTGTTTTGTGGGTTAGGGAAAAAGGTGGGCAAATTAATGGATTGGTTGAGAGCCACAATGGACACCCACTTTTAGCATGAAGGATGGGTTAGTCCTGAGGGAGACCCTGTCAGCATGGAAAATAATGAAGGGCTCTACAACCATTAGTGCTTGTAGCTCGGATACTCTTCTTGCAGAAGTGATGGCCAGCAGCAAGGCTGTCTTCCATAAGAGAAACTTTAAGTCTGTTGAAGCTGCTGGTTTCAAAGGGGGGCAGGGTGAGTTTCTCTAACACACAGTTTAGGTCCCAAGCTGTGGTACGTGCTATTCTGGGTGGCCTCAAGTTGCTAGCCCCTCTGAGGAACTGTTTGATAAGAGGGTGTGAGAAAAGAGGTTGCTCAGTGCTGAAATGAGCAGAGATAGCAGACGCATGAATTTTAATAGAGGAAAAGGATAGATCACTGTGCAGTAGGTCAGCTAGTTAATTCTGGATGAGATGTAGGGAGGGCTGTGCCATATCAGCTCCCTTAGCCTGGATCCAGGTGCAGAACCTTTTCCACTTGTCAGCATAAGACTTTCAAGTGCTAGGGTGTCTGGCCTCACGTATAACATCTAGAACCTGTTTACTGAGATTGGCAGCTTGCACAGAGGTCAAAGAATAAGCCAGGCTGCCAAATTGAAGATCTGCAATTGGGGATGCATAAATTCTCCTTCCCTCTGGGTCAGGAGTGTTGGGATCCAAGGGAGATGCCATGGTGGCAGGGGGGACAGGCTGTGCAGCAGTAGATACCAGTGATGGCGTGGCCAGTCTGGGGCAATCAGGATTGCCCTTGGTTTTTCCTCCTTTTTTTTGAGCAGTACCCTGGTAATGAGAGGTAGTGGGGGAAATGCATAGACAGAGAGGCTGACCCACTGGAAAGATAGAGCATCCACTTTCCAGGCCCTGCAGTGGGGCTCCCTGGTGCAGACCTTGCTGAGCTGATGGTTGGAGAGGGAAGCAAAGAGGTCTACCTTCGGGATGCCCTGTTTCTGAGTTATAAGGGTGAAGGTTCTTTGGTTTAGCTACTTGTGTGGGTCCAGAAGATTTCTGCTTAAGTTGTCTGCCAGAAAGTTTAGAGAGCCTGGCAGAAATTGTGCTAACAGGTGTAGCTGCACGGCTGAGACTGTGTGCCAAATGGTCATGGTGAGCCTGCATAGAGGGTAGGAGTCCTTCCCTGTTTGTTGATATACCACATCACTGTGGTGTTGTCTGTTTTGACCAGTAGAGCCTCTGGAGAGAGAAGGGGTCTGAAAGCTGTCAATGCATGCTGGACAGCTAACATCTCTTTTTGGTTGATGTACAGGTGTATTTGATGTGGGCTCCACTGGCCCTGTAGGCACCTGCTGTTCAGGTGTGCATGCCAGGCATAGTCTGATGCTTCTGTGGTGAGGGTCTGGGCAACATGGGGTGGTGAGAAGGGCAGTCCCTTGTTGTGGTAGCATGCTGCTGCCCAACAAAAGAAATCTTTCCTTAGACAAGGTATCAATGGTATAAGAGTTTCCAGGTCTTGAGACTGTTGACACAAAAGGCTTTTTAGGTACCATTGAAGTTTCCTCATATGCAGTCTGGCATATGGAATTAGTGGAATTCAAGATGCCATGAACCCCAGAGCTTGCAGGATTTTTCTTGCGGGTAACTTTGGTCTGGTGGCTAGTTGAGAGAAATAGGCTGTCAGGTAAGTTTTCTTTTCTGGTGTAAGGAATGCCATCTGGGATGCTGTGTCCAGGCTTGTGCCTAGGAATATAATTTTTTGAGTGGGTACTACTTTGGATTGCTTTTCGTTGATAATGTACCCCCTAGGGAGGTCAGTAGGTCCTTTACAAAGGCCAGGTGCTTGAGCAGCTTTTCCTGACTGCCTATATTAGGCAGTTGTCTAAGTATGGGTAAATTTGAATATTTCTTTGCCTGCAAAAAGCAATGGCGGGATTCAGACATTTTGTGAAAACTCTGGTAGCAGTAGATATGTCAAAGGGAAGCGCAGATAACTGAAAGTGCAGTGATCCTGCCCTGAAATGTTGATATTTCCTACATGATTCCCTGATGGGGATGTGTAGGGAGACCTCTTTTAGGTCTAGGGTGGCTAGCCAGTCATCCTTGGAGAGCATAAGTAGTTGCTGAAGGATGAGCATTTTGAATTTTGGTATCACCAGGAAGGTGTTTAGAACGGATAAATTGAGGATGGGGCACCAGGTGCCCTCTTTTCTGGGTACCAGGAAGAGCCTGGAGTAGAAACCTTGGTCTATCTGTTCTGCAGGAATGTGGTCTATTGCCCTCATGGAGAGCAGGGGAAAGGACTTGCTTTTTGGTCTCTGCCCAGTGGTTTGGAGGTAGATTTGGGAACCCTTTTGGGGTTGGTAGAGTGTGGAAAGAAAATTTGTATCCCTGGGACACTATGTTGAAGACCCAGCGGTCATTGGTAATGGTGGTCCAGGTGCTTGCGTGGAAGGAGAGTTTTCCTCCCAGGGGCAAGTGCATGTTGGCAGAGGGAAGGGGTGGAAGTGGAGAGTCATTGTGAGCTCTTACCATGAGGGGGTGGCTTTGCACTCCCTGGTTTAGAAGTGGAGGTACTCCATTGCTTTGATCTCCCTGTGGCTGTCTGGGGGTTCTGCTTCCCCGGGGTCTGGGCTGAACTGACCTGGAGGGGGCAGGAAAGGACCAGTGTTTGGAGAGGCAATGCCTACTGAACCTGGGTGGCTGGACCTGCAGGAAATCCTTAACTGTCTACATAGATTTAGCTTTTTCTTCCAACTTTTTTAAGACCTCCTCTGCCTTGGTGCCAAATAAGTTGTCTTTGTGCAAGGGTGCATCCAATAGTTTAGATTTGGCAAGGGCTGCTCCTTAAGCCAAGCATGCCTTCTAAGGACAGAACTGGTGACTGCTGCCCTGCAAGATGATTCTAGGGCATCAAAACCACAGTGTAAGGTGTGATTAGTTACTTGACTTGCAGAATGCATTAAGACTTGCAACTCTATTTTCTGCACAAGCAGGAAAAGTTGATATTTTTTGTTTGAGGAGTTCCATGGTATGCTGCTGGAATTTTAGCATATGGAACTGACAATTTAGTGCTCTAATACCAAGAGTAGCAGAGGTGTATACTTTTTTTTACCCCATCTGTCTAATGTTTGGGAATCCCTATCTGAGGGGGTGGGATTCTTAGCAGAAGTTGCTTTAATTTCTTTAGGCCCTTGGGAGATAACCTCAGGGTCAGCAGTAGAATTTTTGAACAGAAATTTGAGAGAGTCAGGGACTCTGTAATACCTGTCAGGTCTCCTGGGAGCGGGAGGGGAGGGTGTAAGGAGTTAAACTAGATTCCATAAAAACATCATTCACAACATCCAGGACAGGAGGAAAAGCCAGGGGTCTGTGCTGTGGAAGATCTAAAAATTCCCTGAGTCTCTTTTTAGACTGAGGATAGTCCTGACATTCCAATTGGAAATGCTCCCTTAAAGTATGAAGGGTTTCCCCAAAGGAAAAATCTTCGGGTGGAGAGGCTGAAGGAATGGATTCCTCTGCATCAGAATCCTCATAAGCAGAGAGGGGTTGCATGTCTTCATATTCAGAGGCATCAAAGTCATCAGACTCCTGTTCAAATAAGACTACTGGGGACAAATCTCTTTTTCCCTTTTTCTTTTGGAAGGGGTAGCCTGGCTTCCACTGATCAACATAATAAGGTGTTCCACCATTTTAAACATCTGAGACTGAAGCAAGGAAGTAGGTGCCTGAGATGGGGTCGTCGGATTCTTGGGTGTGGTTCATATCCTGGGCCTTAGAAACTCGGTAGTTTTCGAAAGAACAGAAGATGCGGAAGAAATCGTCAGTTTGTGTCAAGAATCGGTAGTGCAAAGTACTTCCTTGGAAGCCGGTGTCTGCTCAGTGGCTCCGGACCCATCCAAGGTAGAGACAACCGCAGGATCCTTCGTCGATGAAGAGTTTTGTGGCATACTGGACTCCAAATAGGTCTCGGTAGCAGCCTATGAATCCAAAGAAGTGGGTATCAGGGGCTGCGAAAGCACCTCACTGTGGACCAGAGAACTGACAGCTAGCGGAAGCATCGTCGGTAGGTTTGGACCTTGTCGGTAGGTTTGGACCTGTGCGGTCTGTCTCTGTCTGTATCCTTACATTTTTTCCGAAGATCTGATGTTGGATGGCTTACCGAAGCCATATTGGAGATCGAGGACTGAAAGCGAAAATATCTAGCTACAATAAGGGCCTGATGACGTACAGTTCTGGCATTGAACAAAGCACAAAACCGACAGGGGGGACGTCATGGTCTGGGCCTAAGCAAGTGACGCAGTAAGAATGAAAGTCTCGGTGTGGTATTTGTTTTCCACAGGTGAGACAATTGTTAACTTTTTCTGACATCGGTTACAGAAAGAAAAAAAGATCCCCAATGGGGTATTTAGCTTCAGAAGACTTCAACTTCAATTCGGAAAATGAAACTCAGATAGCAGCCAACCGGCACTCGTGCAAACTGCTTCCGCTTTGGGCTTTTCAGCAAGAAAGACTGATGTGATGGTGTCGGCTGGCTTACTTTATACTACTGATGACCTGACATCAGTCCTCAAGCGACAGCAACTGACACAGAAATACTAAGCCTCTGGTATTCGGGATGACTGAAGGCTACCCTGGCAGGGATAACCCAAATGCGATGATCGCAATAGTGAAACATGAAGAACACCGGGCCTAACTTTTTTGCCTTCTTCTTGGCAAATGGATGGCCCTTGGGATCTGAGGATTCTGCCACAGCATCCTGAGCCAAAAGCTTATTTTACTTTATTTTATTTTACTGATTCTCAAGACATATGGACAAGCAGGAGAGGTGACTATGTATGGTCTTAAGCACACACACACCTGGCAGACAGAGCAATGTATAATTGTGTGAAGCTCCCAAGTAAAAAGAAGACACTGGTCATGATGGTCTTTAAGGTGATTCTGCTTCCCACACTGACATTTTCCCTTTTTGGATGACATGAACACAAAACCACACAATAGTAAAATAGAAGAAACCCCAACAGGGCACAATCTGAAGCACGACTTGGTAACCAGCACAGCAGAAGGGCATCCAGACTGGTGGCAAAGAAGTGCTGAATGTTTGTGTTCATATGTCATCTTTATACCCTATGTCTTGCGCAGGGATTATACATATGATGTATGGCACCTATAAGAGCTAAAGGCTTTGGTATACTGGCCAGACTTTTTGGTTGTCCTTGGCAGGAGATCCTTCAGGTGAAGAGGAATACTGTAACAGTGATATGGAAGGACATATACACATGCTCATAATTCAAACTACCTGAAACACTAAGTTAAGAAAAGGTTTATTCTGGTAAACATTAATGTTTAAAACACATTTATGTTAATGAGCTGTAGTAGTTTACACTCATGGTACAATACTCCTACATTTTCTAATATTTCAGGACTTCAGCAAGTTACCACTTTATAATGTTGCACTGCAAACCAAAAGGAATGATGCCATGACTACCAAAACAAAATAATATTTATTTCACAGAGTGCAATCACCTTGTTGAAACATGACTCCCATTCTAAGGCATCCAGGGTCTGCAGATCATGGACCAAGAGTGCTCTCTGGAGATAGGTAAGGGCTTGCATTCTCACTTGGCGTCTGGCATCACAACATAGCCATGCAATACCTTAATGGGAAAAAAATAAAAAAAAATAAAAAAGCCATCTCACTCAAGTATGTATCATACCTTTTGGAAACAACATTTAAGACAATTAGCTTAAACTTTTTAAGCACTACCCATCTCTGGCAATCTGTCTTTTCATCTAATACTTTGGTTAAAATTTGAGTGAGTTAAGGCGAGACAATGACGAGTGTTCACAAAGTATCCTGGCTGCTAAAAACATGCACAATGTTACTGAAAACACACTGAGAATTCAGATAAATTACATGAGGGTGTTCTTTTTATCAGATCATTTTAACAGGACCATATGCAATACGCAGACTCTTTAGGATATCTTCCTAACCTTTCCCACCACCTTCCCACAATGCTCTTCAAAGCTTTTCTAATCCCACAATGACATCTTTAAGTATAAAATAACAGAATTCACACCATGATGGTTGTCAAGTTATCCTAAATACTACTCAAACAAGGCACTAGCTGCTAAAGAAACACAAATGAATACAAGAATGTAAAATGATAAACATGGAGATTTTACTTTCATAAACGCTTCACTAAATGCTGGCCAAAAATGAAGCCAAGATAAGGGGGAGGGGTAGCAATTGAAATACAGTCAATGCAGAGGGCCCGTCAAACATCAAAAAATAAGGTGAGTGCACGTACATCTGCAAGATCTTACTTTCAAGGGGCCCATGTTGTGAGCTCTAAAGAAGAATCCTAAGCAGTGGAACAAAGCAAAATATATGGGTAAGCATGGAAGAGACAGACCCAAAAGAGGTATTCAAAACAAAATGCCCCAAAGCACATCTTTCCTAAACAGCAATCTACATCTGAACTACACAGCCATTCTACAATGCTTAGTATGCATATGCATTATGACACACATGCAGCAAATATCACATGATAACAGCACTAATATCTTCTCTAAACACATTCCCGAAAAAAGTACTAGATGCAATAATTCTGCTAGTGCTCCTAGGCTCCCCATCCCTCAGTTTTCTACTCTGTGCACATATTCATTAATCCTTCTTCAAAAATCAGAATATAATAAGCCTACATTTTTAACAGGCCACATAGCCAGAACCCACCAATGCTTTCTGCCATACAATTTGCAATGGCTTGAATTAAATCATTTCCTGTCTGTAATTCAACTATAATTCACACACAAACTACTATATTAGCCTAAATCTGGACCTCGCCAAGGCCTTCGACATCATCCCCCACTCTGGAATCATAAAGTTACTAAGCTGGGCATAAATCCCTACATCACTTGATGGGATGCCAACTGGCTTACTGACAGAACCCACACTGTAAAAGTAGCAGACTCCAAATCCAGCTCCAGACAAGTGACAAGTGGAGTACCTCAGGGTTCAGTCCTGGGACTGATCTTGTTTAGCATCTACTTCTCTGAAGTACAGGCCAACACTGAGGAACTCTGGCTAACAAAGTTCACAGATGACTGCAAACTGGGAGCCATTACTGAATCCCCAAATTATGTGGATATTCTACAAAAGGGCCTTACAGAAACAGATGCTTGGTGCCAGAGCCATGGACTCAAGCTCAATGCCAAGAAGTGTATAGTTATCTCCTTTGGGAAAAAACATGTACCCATGAATTACCACATAGGTGGCAGTACACTAAATACCGAAAGTGTGATAAGAGACTTAGGAATACAGGTGGACAGTGGTCTCACCTTCGATAACCACATCGCCACAACAGACAGGAAATCCTTCTATGTGGCACATCTCATCACTAAGGCTTTTCATCCAGAAAAAAGGAGGTCATTGTCCCACAGTATTCATCCCTCATTAGACCCATTATAGAGTACAATGCCCCATTTGGTATGTACCTCACGAGACATTTACAACAACTGGAAAGGCTGCAGAAACACCTCACTAAAAGAATCACAGGCCTAAAGCAGATCTCCTATGCTGACCGACAAAAAAAACTCCAGCTATACTCTGTCGCATATCGTCTACTCAGAGGCGATCTCTGCTCAACATACAAGGCCATATCAAACCCAGAGCTGTTGGACATGCTACACTTAAAGAAATCCCAATCCATCAGAGCCACATGCTCCAGGGACCTAAACCTTGTCATCACAATAAACAAAATATGCTGAAGGGATAGGTTCCTGACCCAGAGACTCCCCATGCTATGGAATAGACTGCGCATACATGTTAAGCAGAGCGCCTCCTTGGCCCTCTTCAAAAGGAACCTTGATGACTGGATGAGAGACAGGAAATTTACCCCGAGGATCACGTCAGTTGCCCTGCTAGACAGGGGTCCAGGGAAGTAAATATTGTAGGAAGAAATAGCCAGGGAATTGTTATGGCTAGGCTTGTATACGCCCTAGGGCCTAGTACCAACCTATGAACCTATAAATATTCCTTATTTGCTCTTATCCTGGAATGGCACAAAGCACAGTGTGACCTAAGTTTGCCCACAGGCATTTCATATCAATACCTAAACAAAGAACATATATGTCAATTCATGCTATCCAGTACATACTGACAAGCTCTGGAACAAACTTCTATTTGCATTGAAGTAAATTTCTTCTGATTAGACACTAGACCATGCACTGTGGAACTGCAGGACAATTCTCTACTTGCAGATATCCACTCTAATTAGAATGTTAAACTTACTATGTTTACAATGCCTAGACTTGTTACAGAATAATGCAGAAACCAATCATGTAACTTTACTATTACTGATAGTTTCACAAGTACTTAGTAGACTATTGATCTGTGAGGATCCTAAGAACCTAAACTTACATTTCCATGGTAGTTTTAGCCCTTATATTTTGCGTACGAATAACCCAGGGACATGCCGCACAAAGATATTTTGGGATACCTGCATGTTTCCTCTATATGTGAGGGACAAAGGTACTAAACTGGAGGGGTGAATTTGTGGTTGCCCATCCATTCATCCAAACTACTTTTGAATAGAGTAAGAGAAGGACTTTCCTTTATGAGGAGTGGAAGTGGGTCCTATAGAAGCAATATTTTCTGTGATACATACCCATCCCTCCAAAATTTGTATTTATTTTGCAAAAGAAATTGACATCCCTTCAGCAGGTGTTTATCATACCATTGACTTGCAAATGTGTAATAGGTCTGACAGAACAGGGTCTGTTGAAACTTTATACGAGAATCACAGGTCGACTCTCAGTAGCAGGTGTGAAAGAGGGACAGGAGTTTTTGACAGTCTGCGTGTTTTTTTATGATTTAGACCTTTAATTATTTTAGTTAGAAAGCACTGTGATCATTGTAGTTGTGACAAGTGTTTGGACAGGTACATAACAAAAGGGACATTATGCTCAATCAGCCTGATGAGTGCTGAGTACAGTGGAATAACTACATCCCTGAATCAGGATGCATTATCTTTAAATATCAAGTGTGCAATGAAAAATTATTTAATTACAAGACAGGATACACAGTAATCAAAAAACAGTTCACTGTCAACAAATGTTCCCATATCCCTAACTCTTGATCAGTCTTCGGTGGTTTGTTGTCAATGAGACATTTACAAGGGGAGTCAAGCTTGCCAAAGGAAACAGTTATATATTTTTTGGTATTTAGTTTTAGTCCATGGTTTTCAGACCAGCTATTTATTTGGGACTGGCCCTTTTGAATGATCTTGGTGTCACCTGGGGAGTTTATGATGGCACCAAGGTTGCAGTCATCTGTAGTCTTGGTCAGCTACAAACCCTTAACATTAACTTTGACCTCTGAGAAATAAACGCCGGAATAGAGTGACCCCAAGGTCTACGCCCTGGGCCTCCACCTTAACTTTAATGGCACTATCTGAAAGCCAGTTTGCTATCCAATGACACATAATCCATACAATTGATCCATACAGACTGGCAATTAGCGGAGAGAACATCTACAACACCTGAATATGGGACGGTATCAAAAGCCTTTGCGATGTCTAGATATGCACTATGCAATGCTTTGCTTGTGCCAGTTGATTCAGCAACTTTTTCAAAGAAGTTGATCAGTTTACGTGAGCAGGGCCGGCCCTTGACAAATCAGAACTGGGTTGAGGAGACAGTCTATAGGCTAGCTATATCCTTATTATTTCTATAATGATCCTTTCCATAGCCATACATACGAGACTGGTCTTGCTTATGGGTCTACAATTAGCTGAGTCCATTGAAGTCTCACCTTTGTGCAAGAGAATGAGAATTACGTTTCAATATAATAAATGAGAATTAAGTTTCAGTACAAATAGCTATTTAATACTCTGGATCATAAACTGATTATGCGATCTCTGTCAGTCAGTTATAATTCAATGCTGTTTATCTGAGACTGCACCTGTAACTTGAGGTATTCCTCAGGGTCAGTAATTGTTCCAGTGTTATTCAATTCAATTTGATTTTTGCCACCATATCTAGTAAGAAATCATGCAGGTTAAGTAAATACACTGATGACTGTAAGGTCACTTTCATCATATCCAGGGAACAAGACTTTGAAATATACATACATACCTTATTGATACATGTAGGTGGACATCAGACCATAATAACTGTACTATAGATAAATATAAATTAATGTTTTTAAACAAACCACCAATAATGAAGCCAATCACATTGGATTAAACAACTCCTGAGACAGTGACACAATAGAGAGTTATGTATTTACCATAACTTGGCATCTGTGTTATCCTATATAATCATTTATCACCATAGGTCTAGGATCCAATACCGGATCTGAGCCGGCAACATACTACAGATGGATTCAAGGCTCTAGCGCCTTCCCTCACCCATGATGCCCTGCTGCCCTCTAACTCTCAGATCAAGTTTGCTGTCATATTCCTAAAGGCTACTCCTGCAAATTTGGAAGGAAAATACTCCAACTTTTTTCATGATCCAAAAGGTAGGGAAAGAACACTGGTAGCTGAATACATTGGTTCAGATTAAATTCAGAAGCAAGTTTGGGCAGGAAGGAGGGATTCATCCTGAGACAAACTCTGTCCTTGTGAAAAATCATGTAAGAAGGAGAAATGGCAAGAGCTTGCAGTTATAAAACTCTCTTAACTGAGGTTATACCAACTAAGAAGGTCGTCTTCCGAAACAGGAATATGAGATCACGGGAACTAACGGGCTCAAAAGGACTTCTAGTCAGAGACTGCAAAACCAACGTAAGGTCCCAAGGAGGCGAGGGATCCTTAATCGGTGGTCTAAGCAGGAAGACCCCCTTTCATAAATGCTTTACAAAGTCTAGATGAAAAAGTAGACTCACTATTCTTGTGAAAGTTAGAAATCACCACCAACAGAAGCTTGATGGTAGAGAAACTTGCTCCCGCTTGGAAAAAGGAGGACAAAAATAAAAGGATGTCAGAAACAGAAGCAGAAAAGGGATCCAGATTCCTGCTCTTGGCCCATATAGAGAATCATTACATTTGTCACTATAAACCTTTCTAGTGGAAGGTTCCGGAGAATCTAGAATATGCTTAATGGGAGACACTAGCCTAGACTGCTTTAGAATTACTGGAATTTGGAAAAACCATGTGGTTAGATGAAGGGTCGGAAGGTTTGGGAGAGGAAGCCCCGATGGGTGAGCAATTAGATCCTGATGGGGATCAAATACCCAGGGCGGATACTTCAGATGAGACCTGATGAAGAGGAACAACAGTTGACAAGGCCAGAAAGGGGCAATAAGGATAAAGATGCCCTCAAGCATTGCACTTTCTAAATAACCTTGGAAATTAGAGGAACACGAGGATAGGTGTACAGGAAACACAGAGGCCAATCGTGGACTACAGCATCCCTTGGTGACTCCCTCAGAGGGGAGGATCAGGGCAAAGTACCTGCTGCATTTGTGATTGGCTGGGGAGGCAAAGAG
Source organism: Protopterus annectens (assembly GCF_019279795.1). NCBI lineage: Eukaryota > Metazoa > Chordata > Ceratodontiformes > Protopteridae > Protopterus > Protopterus annectens. The sequence continues at coordinate 280,208,351 of NC_056748.1, forward strand.
GTCACAGTAAGGCAGACCCCAATGGTCAAAAATCTGCTTCACCACTGATGGATTGAGGAACCACTCGCAAGGACTCAAGATCGATCTGCTGAGCATGTCAAACACATTGGAGTCCCTGGGTATATGTGTTGCAAGAAGAAAGCGCCAGAGGACATCGCCCATTCCCACTCTCTCATGGCCTCTCTGCACAGTGGGTATGATCATCTTCCCCCCGTTTGTTGACATACCAGACCACAGCCATGTTTGTCTCCCTGAATTGTAATTGTCCCTCGAGGGAGGCAGTCCTGAAAGGCTTACAACGATAGAAGAAGTGCTTTCATCTCTAGGATGTTTATGTGCAACTTGGTCTCTATGGGGGAACCACACACCTTGGACGGTCTTCCCCTAAAGTGCCTCCGCCCACCCCAACAGGGAAGCATTCGTGCATGGTCACTGTAGCCTTGGGATGAGGGAGAGAAAAGGGCCTGCCTAGAGTGAGATTCTGAGACTAACGCCACCAGAGAAGGTGTTGTCTGCACACAGGCATCAGCTTCAATCATCATGGACAGAGGATGAAACAGAGCTGACCATTGAACTGCTAAGGTCCACTGCAACACTCACATGTGGTACCTTGCTAGGGGAATGAGATGAATGGCTGAGACCATGGATCCTAGGGCTTGAAGAACCAAGTGAACCAAGGGATGTGACAGATCTAAACTGTGTGTGACCTGTTTCAGGATCAACTAAACACTGCATAGAGTTAATGCTGCAATCTCTGAAACAGGGTCTAAAAGAACTTCTATGAATTCCAATTGTTGTGTGGGGACCAGATTGGATTTTGAAAGGTTGACAGTGATCTCCAACTGACAGAAGAGGGGAAGAACACAATGGATTGCTTATAGCAGTCGATGCCTCGAAGGTGCCATGAGGAGCCAATCGTCGAGGTACAGAAACACCTGAAATCCCTGCAGCTGCAGGTGAGCTGCTACCACTGCCATACATTTGGTAAACACCTGGGGGGCAGGGTAGGGTTCTAACCTGGTAATGAATGGCCTCAAGCCGGAAGTGAAGATTTCTCCTGGAAGGCCTGTCTATCTTGATGTGATAGTAAGCATCCTGGAGATCTACTGAGCACATTCAATTGTCCTTGCCTAAGAGAGGTGGAATGGACTGAGCAGTGACCATCCAGAACTTTGACTTTTTGACTGAAAGACTGAGCTCATTGAGATCCAAAATAGGACGCAGGTCTCCCATCTTTTTTGGCATTAAAAAGAAGTGAGAATAAGTACCGGATCCTCTTTGTCCTTTCTGGGACCTCTTGGATGGCTTTTTTTAAAGTTGTTGAACTTCTTTGAAGGCCAACTCCCTCTGTCTGAGTGGAAGTCAGGTTGGTAACTTCTCATGGGAGGGGGTTCTGAAAAGGGAATGAAATAGTCCTGGAAACAACATTTAACACCCACTGATTGGAGGTGATGTGTGCCCAGGCTAGTAGTTACAGGGAAATTTGACCCCCCCCCCCGACTGCCTCCAGGCAAAGAAGCTGGGCAAAACATCATGAGCCCTGATAGGGCTGCTCAGAAAAGGGCTACCTGGAGCTCTGATTTTGTGGCCCTCCCCCACCTCGAGGGCAGCATTGGCCATTGAAACCTCTCCCCCTGCCTCTGGAAGAGGAGTAATCAGGAGCTTCCTGGAATACAGACTGACTTCCGGAACCACATCTTCCTAGTTCCTTGCTGGATCTTACAGAAGGACCTCTGGTGAGCAGAAAGCTTAATCCTGACAACAGACAAAGTCTTCCCTTCCTGCTTACTGTGGGTCAAAGTGTCTTTCACAGAAGGTCCAAATAGGGTAGAACCATCGAGGGGGCATTGGTAATGGAATCTTTGAAGGGTTCTGCAAACCTGCATAAACGTAACAAAGCATGATGCCTCACAGTGATGTTGGTACCTGCTGCCTGACAGGTAGCTTTTGCAGCATTGGAAATTAACCTCATCAAGAACTTCGCAAGGGAAGTCAGAGTGGATAGTTTGAGAGACACCTTCTTAAAATCTTCTGCTGGCAATACTCTGTAAGGGAAGTGGAAAGCTATTGGACCAAATCCCTTTGGAAATGGGTAAAGTGTACCAAGTAATTAACCACTCTCAGCCCAAAAGTAGCTGAGGCATACACACACTTCCCAAAATCGTCTATCACCTGGGATTCACTATTCGAGGGATAGACCGTGGAGCTCTGCTGTGCAACTCCTTCTTGGTGGTGGCTGCAACCACAATGGCATTGAGTGAGACACCTTTGCTCCAGAAAGAATGGTGCACAGGAGGGCTAAGAAATTTGTCTGCTCTTTTTGGAACTGGTTCCACTGTGTCGGGCTCCTTCCAGGCCATGCTGGCAATCAAATCTACTAACTCTTCAGCGGGGGGGGGGGTGCAGAAGTAGATGGCCCATCCCAAAAGCCTTCAGAAACACAGACTCCTCCGAAGACTGGGGTTGGGGAGACCATCAATCCTTCTTCTTCAAGATTTCAAGGATATCCCCAAAGGGACATCATTGGGCAGTGATCTGGGGGACCCATCTCCTTCATCGAGGTCCGTGTCCACAGGGGAGTCCAAATGCCTCCCCTTGCACTTTCTCTTATGATGTACCTCCTCTACAGAGGGCTCCAGGGAGGACTCAAAAGAAGGAGGGACTCTCAGAGGGGAGGGAAACCCCTGAAGGCTCAAATGGGAGGGCTGACTCTAGACAGGATAGGAGGCTTCACTAGCTGAAGTACAGAGAGGCAGGGAAGGACTGTGAAGTGCGATAGATGAAGCTCTAGCCCTAGAGAATGTCTTCTCTACTACTCGGAAAGCCGAGGGGGCTGGAAGCAGTCCCATCCCCTATGTCTGATGGTGAAGAGGAGGGATGAGTCCGAAAACAGCACCATGACCCCTGGATGATACTAGTCCAGAGCTATCGAAGGCCGAAGTGCAAAGGGGAAGGGACTGGTCAGAGAAAATGGTACCAGATCTTGACCCCCACAGAGCCAGCATCTACCATTCTGGCACAGGGCTCACTCTGGTCCGAGGGAGGATGAAAAGAACAAGCCAGTAACCCTGACGGGGTCGTGAAAAAGGGGAAGCTCGGCCTTGCCAGGATCTGACCAGGGACGTCCAGGTCCCAAGATTCCAAAGTCACCTGGGCTGGAAGAGGAGAATCCCCCCCTAGTCAGATAGGCAGGGGAAACTAGGAGCCCCAACTCTATCTAGGCCTTGAGGAAGCTCCTCATTATCCTGTCCATGTCAGAGGGTAAGAGACTCCTCAAAGACCTTAAGGAGGAAGAGGAGTGAGTAGACTTAGAGGGAGACCTCAATGACTTGCTGTAGTGTTCCAGGGATTGGCTCAGAGGCCTCGGAGCAGACTGAATTGGCTTGTCTTGAGGTAGATGGAGCAGCTACCTCCTCCAAAACTATAATCGGATCCAGCAATCCTGTCGAACCTGATGTCCAAGCCAACAGAACAATTGGATCCGATAAACTGGTCAGATCCAAGGCTGGCCTGACCCTGGTCAGATCCAAGAACCTCTGTTCCGAAGAAGCCCTGGATCAAGGAGATGGCTCTGTGGTTCTTGACTCCAAAGACCTTGGATCTGAGAGAGGACTGGGAAAGGATCCGGGGACTTAGGCTCAGACAGCCAAGGTTTCTTAGAAGGAGCCGACAGCATGGAAGAGGTCTTCCTCTTTGGATCTGCAGAAGAAGCCTTTGAGGGGGAAACAAAGGGTCTCCCCTGAACAAGACCTTTCAGAATGAGCTTGTTGCCGTGCTCTGCCAAGGCCCTGGGGTTAAATGTGGCACAAATGTTGCATTCAGCCTCCAGGTGTAGAGCACTCAAACAATACAAGCACTCCTCATGCAAATCGGAACTGAGCATCTGCCAACTGCAAGAGGAGCATTTCTTAAAACATGAGGGCTTATCAGCCATAACTAAACTAAGGAACTAAGCACAGACACACACACACACACACACACACACACACACACACACACACACACACACACAAAAAAAACCTTAACAGCCAAGCCCTAATGGCTAAGGGAAAAAAGGTGCCAAAACTATCACTAAAAACTACACTTACTAAAAGGCTAAACTAAGGGAACGAAGTTACTGCAAGAGGGAATACACACTATAAAACCCACTAAACTACACCAACTAGCCAAACAATTTAAGTAGAAGGCACTTATCTGTAGCCAGAGGCAAGGAATCGCACCTGCATAGAAACACTGCAAATGAGATCTGAGGGTTAGAGGACATCATGGGAGAGGGAGGAGCTACAGCCTTGGATCTGTCTGTAGTATGTTGCTGGCTCGGATCCGATACTGGATCCTAGACCCTATGGTGATGAATGACATGGATAGCATCAAATCTAGAGATTTAAGGATCACAATAATTGTTAAATTTTCAAAATGTGAGTAGTGAGCTTTATCAACGAGCTCTGTACGGGCTAGTGATAGGAAAGTAAGAAAATACATTTTTCTCAGTTGTAATGTATCCAATCTTTACACTGTAACAAGAAAAGAATAGCTAGAAAGTCTCAAATTAAAGTTAATATAATGCTGTGATCTTAGGCAGCTGAGGTGGAAATGTAAAAAGTGTACTGATCATATCATTTACAGAATGAAAAGATAATTTCCCATTTTTCTAGAGGTCTAGACTAATGCCCTTAATTTAAACTAAATATATTTTAAGCAAATAGACTCAAAACATGAGAAAAATGAGGAAAGGCATGAAAATACCTTTTCTGCATTTGTAGTGACTAGCTATTTTGCTTTTCAATTACCACTTATTTTTAGTTTGAGAAAAGAAGACTGCTGGTGCAAGCAAATAATCATGACAGGTCTAAACAGTGTGCTCTAAGCCGAATCTACAAGGAATCTTTCTTGCATTTACATTACTGCTGGCTTTTAGTTGGAGACAATGAGCCCCACAGATACAAGCAATCAAGCATGAGAGGTCTGGACTGTATTCTGAGTGAAACCTACAGGGTACAACGCAGTTAAAGTAAAGGGTTACTGGCATAATTCAGTGAAAATAAATGAAGTATGAAACTGTGGGAAATAAATAGTTAAACTAGTAGTTGCCTCCCAACCAGGTTTAGTACTTTAATGCATTAAATACACCACTGTATAATTTAGCTCTTCTACTTAAGGCTAAAAGTTAATGCTTACTGAAAGCATGCAAATTATTTTACATTTGGAGGGGAAAAGAGGCAAGACAAGAAAACTCAGCAATTTAAGTAAGTGAGAATGCAGGCTGTAATGTATGCTTTAGTATGGTTAGCCTTAAACTTTAGAAAAAGTAAACCTAGTGGATGCAGCTATCAATTTGGAGAACTACTCCAACTTGGAGGGGTAAACTTCCTTAGCGGGAAGTGTATATAGTTTTGTGCATTTATTGCGAGTTAAATAAGGATTGAAAACACATTTAGTTTTTTTGTTTGCTTTTTCAAGCTTTTACTAAATAAAACAGTCTGGGAAAAGGTGATGAGAGTTCAAAGACAAATAAGAAGAAATAACACAGATCATCAGCCTGCCAAATACTAGTGTGTGTGCATGTAGGATGAAACATAAAACTGTCAAGTACTTTTTATTAGACTGGAGCTATGTCAATATTACAATGAAATGCAAATTAAAGAAGTTTTAGGATCAGGGAGCAAGAAGGAAGCCTTAGGGGTAGGGGGAGAAAGAGGGGAGTTTTAGGGTTAAAGAGGGATAGGGAAGAGAGTCTTAGGAGTATAGTTAGGGTTCTGTTAGAGCTATAGAATTTTCTGGGACAGGGTGTTGGGAGGGCTAAGAAGTTATGGGAAATAAAGTTAAAAAGGAGTTGCAGCACTTGCCTATTCTGAAAATAAAATACAATAATGGTACATTTGTGGTAATAACAGGCTAATGGCAAAGGAGGAGAATTTTACTGGCATGTATTTATATTCTACCCAAAACTAATATTATATAGCTTAAAATAATTTTGGGAGAAATAACGAGCTTTAATTTGGAATTATTATTCATGGGTGGGGACTGGAACTTGATTTACAACAAGGATGTACCAGTGGGACCTAAAAGTGAAAATATAATGAGAGAGGGTAGAATTCTGAAGACATATACAAGAATACTTGGTATGAAAGATGTAAATTCAGGAGCAAGAACTTAGAAATAATTTTACAAATTAGTCCCTAAGATACACCAAGTAGGATGCTCGGGATAGAAATTATATTTCACAGGATCTTGCATATTTAACTGAAAACTTTGTCACTCCTCCAATAACTATAGCAGATCATGTACTAATACAAATTAAGATAAAAAATGCAGGGTAATGATGTAAAAATAAGATAGTGCTTTCTAACTTATCTGTTCAAAAGAGAGAAATTTAAGGAAAGGGTATTGGATACAATTCAAGAGTTAAAGAGTTATTAGGGGAAGCCACTCTGGTGACATGAATAAAGCCCTAATTATAGTCCACTCAACCCAGGTTCAATTAGCAGCTCAGGTAACTGATGCAGCAGAAAGGCAGGATGAGTTTGCCCATTCCATTTTGGAGGGTGTTTGTCAATGATGCTCCCTTAAGGGAGGAGTGGATCAGTGAAGGAAGCTGCCCTTGAAATGGGAATGACGAGCTTGGGAGGCGGGGTAGGGAATGAGTGGGGCCATACAGCACCACCCCCCAGGATGGAAACAGAGATGGCCAAGCCCCCAGGATGGCCTTAGGATTCACGACCAGTCTCGAGCAATAGAGGAATAAGTCAGGGGGCAGGGGGACTTAAGCTGGCAGATCCTATGCGGAGGATGTACAGGGATGGGCAAAATCAAATCTCAAATTTTAGCTATGTTTTACTGGCCTAGTGTAATTCATCAATGACACTGTGAGCTTCTGTGAAACATCCCCAGATGTCAAAGATGGCACCGCATCTTGGGGTCATAAGTCTGCTGATAACTCTGCCTATTAATGGAGTCTCATTCAAGCAGACAACCATGGATCTTGTAGGTCCATTAGTAAAGTCTAGTACTGGCTACCAGCACAGTCTAGTGATTACAGACTGTGCCACCAAAATTCCTGAAGCAGAAACCCTGTGAAAAGCCTATGCTAAATCAACAGCCAAATAGCTAGTATTAACATTTCTCCATGATACAGACTTCTAAACAGATGCTCATGGGCCAGGGAACCCCCTTTATGTTGAGGATAATGCACTAAATTTGCCAATGTTTTTAAGAAAAAGATTTAGGAACTTCAGCATACTACCCTCAAACTAAAGGGCTGGTGCAGTGCTTTAATGAATCTCTTAAGTCTATGCCAAAGAAGGCCATTAAACAAGATGGTAAGACACGGGATCAATTACTTCCTACCTCCCTTTTTCCTACCTCCCTTTTTACTACAACAGAACTACCCCATGCTTCAACAGGATTTATCTCATTTAAGCTTCTCATAGACCTCCTGTCACTTTTCAATGACACATGGATAACATTTTGAATGGCAATTAATAAGTTGCATACCCTGACTACACTGCAATTTATTTAGAATACTGACAAATCACATTTATTCAAAATGCAAGCCATTCTGGACTCTAAGAAAGATAGGACTTATAGTTAATACTATCATAAGTAACCTTTGTATGACAGAAGCCAGATAACTAGGGCATGTGACAGAGAGAGGTAACCAGACCCCAAACAGACAAAAAGAGTTGTCAAAACTGGCCTATACCAAAGTAATTTCTGTTTGTTTATATTTTGGCTTTGCTAATCATGAAAGTCTGAATGAAGTATGCAAAAACCCTTTTCAGCAGAGACCTGCAGAGAAAAGATTTATATCCACACATTAAAAAAAAAAGACTTGGATTACAAACAGTAAAATTCAACAATATTCAAAAGTATGTACATAAATTATAGCAGCACTCTTTAAGGAGGAAACAAGACATGTATGACAAGCTGTAAAAGCTTGCATTTCATGTTAAGATGGCAAAATAAAACTAATAGATTTGGTGCATACAGAGTAAGGCCAATAGTCAATACTGGATACTTTGTGATCAGAAGTATATATTTAAGAGCTGCTAAGTGATAAGAAAGGTAAGGTCAGGAGTAGGTTGGGCTACATCAAACTGTACAGAGGATGAAGAGAAGATATTAGAGTTGTGTAAAGTTACACAGGGCAAGAAGGAATTGGGAAGGGGAGAAACTCTAGAGTGTTGGAGATATGCAACAAGTCTAAAGTAGTAAGAAAAAGGAAGATTTGGGATGAGAGAGTGATGAAAAAAAGCCTGAGGAAAGGAAGAAGGTGAAATAACAGAAGTTGAATTAGAGTGGAAAAGGAGGAGAAAGATAAGCTCAGTGCAGAGGGGATGTAGGGTGAGGGAGAAGTCAATGAATGTTGGAGGAAGGGAAAAGGGTGAAGTAATATAAGAGGAGGTGAATTAGGGTGGAAAAGGGGAGAGAGAAGTTAGGTACAGAGGGGAATTAGGTGTGAGGTAATGAAGAAAAAGGAAATATTTGTGAGGAAAAGGTAGGGCAGAAATAGAGAAGATTGATGTTTGCAAAGGAAAAGGTAGAGACTATGGCTGGAGGTAAGGTAAGGTTTAGGGAGAGGAGAACAGATTTAAAGAATTTTTGAATGAGTACAAATTATTTAGGTGACAAACAGGAGTATAAATGAGTAGTGAAAGTTTTCTTAGGACTAAACAGGCTACACAAACGTCTATAGAAAATTTGTACCTAATTTTGTTACCACAGCTTGTCTACTTACAGACTTTATAAAATGTAAGGCAACTTGAAATCTATCTTAAGTTCAGAACAACTCTAAGTTGCCTTGGACCTCACTAAATATGTTGTTATAAACACTAATGCATCTGAAGAAGGGTTAGGAGCTGTATATCGCAGGAGGAGGTGGTGAGGAACACCCAATTTGTTATCAAAGTAAGAGTAAAACAAATCTTCTGCCACTGAGTAGGAATGTTCCACTATTAAGTGGGCATCAACTTTTATGCAGTATACATTGTTAGGATGTAGGTTCACTTTAGTAAATGACAATACATCCCTGCTATGTTTGTACAAACAGGACATAAACATCAAAGTAGGTAGCCAAGCTTGGTCACTGCAGTCTATTCATTTCACCATCACGTATCGACCTGGCAACCCCCCAGATGAATGCACGAGTTATCACGGTCCCATAACTATGTCATTCAGTATTTAACCAGAGGTCCTATAATGGGGGTGGGGGGGTCATCATGGCATAGTGGCTATCTTGGCATCTCAGAAATGTTTTGACGTGCTATAAATACACCACATATAGTAAAAGCTGATGGTTGTGTGTAGGTACCATGTTATGGTGGTATGAAAGTTGTAACAAAACAGTTTAATGTGATTCATATGCAGAAAGGCTGTTAAATGAATGGCTGAAAGCCAACCTTGAAAGATGTTTGCATCAAATTAGGTACAAACAAGATTTGTGTAATGCCTCTAGATTGATTCTCTGACATATGATATATTGGAACTATTCTACATCTCTCTGACATACATGTATGAATTGTTCGATAGTTCTCAAACTTTTTGTATCAGGATACTTTTTCAATAGTTGTATGTATTAGCATCTGTATATAATTTGTGTGTATCCTTTATCATATTGTATACCGTCATTTTATTTTACTATGTACTGTTTTATAAATGTGGAGCTTTTCTCCCCAGGTATCCACTGAAAAAGGACTTGTGTTCAGTTGGAACTTTTCCTGGTAACCAAATGTAAAATAAATAAAATATCACAGAGAGTGACTTTGACATCAAGAGCAGAGGCTTTGGTAGGCCTTGACCAGAAGCATAGCCGGTTTTAGGCACCAGCGAACCCTGCGGTCGCTGGGGGCCCCCTGTTCCCTGGGGGCCCCTACCCACAGCAAGTTATCTTATCCTGATATTTTGTCACATCTGTAAAACCAACAAAAGCTAGTGCAGCAGTCTTGCATACTTAATAAACTATGAGGGTAATAAATCTTATTTATATCTCCTTTAAAATTCAAAGATATTTCTGGTTGTAGTAACGGTGTTTTGTCAAGTAACAGGCATCAGAATGCCATTAAATATTTTACTACTGACATAGTGGCTTAGTTAAACCCTGCTTTTGGACATTTTCTCCACTAAAACTAACTACATAGCCAGCTTTTAGTCCCTGCAAAACCATGGCTGCAGGGGGCCCCCTTAATCATCTTTGTCTGTGTGGGGGCCCCACAAAAGCTGCTGTTGATTGGGGAAAAATGAGGAATGAAAAATGCATTAATTTCCTAATTATGCTCTTTAACATGAACAGGGCTGTGATATGACCCTGTTAGGTTGAAGATGATAATGAACATGAACAATATAAGCACTAGAAGGATCAGCAGCCCAGAGTGACTTACCTCAGTGCAAACTTTGGATTTTAAGAAGAGTTGATGCTTCCGATCATCAGGGATAGTTTCTCTTTCAGGTAGTTTTATAACTAATACCAGAACACCAGATACTATAACTCAATTTCTTTGCTTAAGAATTCAGTACAATCCCAAAAATAATAGAATAAATGCTCAGAATCATAAATATGTTTAAATATTTCTCTAATTCACTTAAAAAGTTACTAGAATAACATATTTTGCATCAACATCTATTTTTGGACAATAAGTATAAAACTCAGATGTCTGGATTAATTGACTGTTTGAAATCCTGAATGATTTACCAGCAAATCACTTTTTACGAAGGATAAAGCAAAAGTATGAACAAAATCAGGGAAAGTCTGTGAAAGTAGGGACAGTGACAAGTATGCATTACTCTTCAATGAGATAAATCCTACCCCTTCTGCTGTTTGACGACTGCTAAACAGCAGTGACTAATCTGGTGTGGCAGTACCAATGTTGCACAAGGCATTGCTGTTTGCTGAAATAAGTACATAACTATTACTGCTGTGGCTTATGCATGTTAGTGTGTGTGTGTGTGTGTGTGTGTGTGTGTGTGTGTGTGTGTGTGTGTGTGTGTGTGTGTGTGTGTGTGTGTGTGTGTGTAGGAATGTGTTTGTGGTCTGGTGTGTGTGTATGTAAAAAACATCACTAATTTTTATCTGTGCATGCACCCAATAATGCCAGGACACAGACATTATTCTTCTGTGCATCAGTAAAAGATGTACCTAACAAGTAATTATATTTCGAAAGTAAGACATAACATATATCACAGAACATTCAGACACTTAGATATTCTTGGAGTCTGGTTGCCCCACTCACCAGACTGTCTAAATGGATAATGGGGACTCCCTTTATCATCCTTGACTCTGTGGGGGCCCCCACCAAAGCTGTTGCTTGTTGGAGAAAAATGTATCAATTTTCAGAATACGCTGTTTAACCTGAATGGTACTGAGATATGACCCTTTTAGGATAAAGCTAATAATAGCCTCTGTTTACAACCACACCCATTCTAAAACCAGCCCTGCTCAAATGTGTGTGTGTACATAAAGCTGCTACGGGTTATCAGGGGCTAGAGATTGTGTGGATATTACATCTTTGATTTTCATCACAGTCAAACCTTAGAGGTGCGCACATGAAGTCATTATAGCTTGTGTTTGAGCCGCGGTCAGTGTTTCTCACAGACCTCAGAGGTGTACAAAGAAGGTTACTATAGCTTGTGTAAGAGAGGTGTACTGTCTAGGAGCAACAAATTTGAATATTACTGAAATCATTCTCACAATCACGTACTAGGCACATATACATGTGGCTACCTTTGATGGCTGGGGTGAAGAACATGCTATGTATATGTATATCATCAGTCACTTGAAATATATGACAAAGGCAATTTAAATCTCTGCTTTCATCCCAGTCTAACACCAGAGGGATGCTTAGGCAGTGACTTGTCTTTTTTAGAGGGTTAGGGAGGTAGGCAGTATTTCCAGATAAGACTTAAATATTCTCACAACTACTGGCTTGTTAGTTTACTCTAAGCTACAATTTTGTCAGCTTTGAAAATTAAGCCTTGGGCACAAATTATGCCTTGAAAGAAAAAATAAGACTGAAATTCTTTTTTTCTTCATAATTTTTATTTAGGCAACCATTAGAGTAAAATGTTGAGAAAATGCTCTAAAATGCATCCCAGACCATCTGTAAAGCTGTGGCTTCTTGGGCCCTGACTTGAGTTATTTCCTAAATGGTTATTACTGGGCTGTCTTGTTCAGGAAAGGTGTGTTGAAGGATGCAAGGAAAACTAAAGCTGAACCACAACAGTGAATTTCTTTCCTTAATCATAATTTCTGTTCAAGCTATTATTGGATGAAAAGGTTGTGTAAAATGCACTTCAGAGCATATAGAAAGTTATGGCTTCTTGAAAAGCTTAGAGTAAGGCAAAATGTGAGGAAAGGAAGAAAAAGTAACGTGGATGGTATGGGGTGCCCAAAAGAAGAAGGATTCAGAGGTGAGGACTGGAGGGTGTGTGTGTGGGGGTGTTGAAATGTAGGTCCAGTCATCATTTCACTTTAAGTCCAGACCTGTACATAGACTTGTTGCAATGTATCACTGTTGCAACTAAGTGCCAGTAACTTTAACTGCCCCTTTGTTAGACAGCTCAACATAGTGAAAGTGTGATACATAGGCCTGTTGTAATGTGAAAGCTTGTAGCTGCAGGTCTGTCTGTGGATACTACTCCTAAAAGTTTGCAGCATGAAATAAAGGGTTGCTTAGTATGGATGGCATTGTTAGGATGATACTTATACTGGAAGTGCCTAGGGGGCCCCCAACTTGACATTTGCTGGGGGCCCCCAAAATGCTAACACCGGCCCTGCCAGAAGAAGCTGTAGAACTACCAGTAGAATTGCTGAAGTCTCAAGACATACCTGGAGCTTAACTGTGGATTAACTCAAGGATTACCAGGAGTATAAATCTGGATGCATTTCAGAATTGCAAGGCATTTGATCAGGGCTGCACTACCAAGCTTGTGAACTGTAAAGAATGTGAGTGCGTGGGTTTGCCAGAGAACAACCAACAAGAAACAAAAGTGACCAATATGAAACAAGTGCTTTAGGACTGAATATGTCATTTAAATGAAAAAAAAAACAAATACCTATAAAACTAACTAATAACTAGAGACTTGATTCTGCTATCAAGAGGTAATGTGGTAGTGATGCCTACATTTTACAAATTGTACATAATACGCTGCAGAAACCAATACAAATTCAAGTAAACAATCCAATTTTGCAATGACTTTTGAAACAAAAGTAAAATTTTACTGCATGACAAACTTTATAGCAATATACATTCACTCATTTCTACTGTGGTACTACAATTACTTACAAGACTGTGATGTTTTTGTCCTTAGAATATTAAAAATGTATCAGTAGCAGTATCTGCAACTGTTACTCCTCATCACACATTTCATAACATAAGCAGTGCTGCTACACGTATGTGATGCAGTGATCACCACATGTGGAAACAGTGCTGTTCTACATTCAAATTGCATTTGCTCACACTCCCTCTCTCTCTCTCTCAGAAAATAATGTATTAAACTAGTCTCAGTTACATTGGAAATACAAGCATTAATGGGAGGGGAAAATGATAACAGGCAGAGGTATATGTAATGTTCACGACAGTTCCACATCATTTCATATAATCTTCAACCATGTGACAGCTCTGTCACTGAAGCTCATGATATGTTCTTAGACTACCAGTGTAATACCTCTGCAGAACTGATACATGCGCACACCTGTATGGAAGAAGTATATTATACAATAGGAAGCATATCCCTTAGTAATACCTTTGTATTACTGGTCTACTCTTAAGACATAACACAAATATACATGTGATAAATAGTACTATCAAGATGTTTTTAAAGGATACAAGGACACCATATCATATCCATAACGAATCTCAAATCTGTACTGATCAGGTCCCAGTAATCAACAGTGCCGTAACTCAATACAACTGGTGAATGAGTTTTCAGTTCCCAAGCAGTAGTTCTATGTTTCAGTGACTGAATATGCTGCTTTCCTGAAGAATGTCTAGGCATGGAATACAGACAGCAATTGGTGCAACAAAGTACTGTCTGATTCACTCTTCAAATGTTAATGCAATGTCAAGGTTAAATCAGCAGGGTGTATAGCCTTCTACAAGAAGGTCTTGGGGGGGGGGGGGTCTTGCTATCTGCAAAACTGCTTACTTTTCTATTGTTACTTTAATGTTTCAAATGAGTTTATTTTAATGTATTTACTTGCACTGAGTGTGAAGCAAAGTGATCTATGTTTACTAAGCATGTGGTCACTCACTGCTTTGCTATTTGTAGGGAACTGAAGTAAACTACTACAGCAAGATGTCCTCCACATCTCATTAAACAATATGCTGGCATTTTCAGCATACGGATGAAAGGAAAGGAAAGCATAGTTGTGTAAGTAAACCTACCATAAATGTAGATGTTCTAATAGATTCACGTTGCAGTAGCCTAAGTTATATGGGTCAATTACCAGAGCTTAGAATTATATGGAGAAGGAAGAGAGTTTGATAATAGAGAAACCCCTGGAGAATAGTTCTAGCAAAATGTGAACTGAGCCTGGAAAAGGAATACAGACTTTAATGTCTAGAAAAGTGTGTACAGACTAACCTGCTGTTTCTAAAGTACTTCTTTACTCCATCCTTTCAAAAAATCCACAGAAGAAACCAAAAAACACTGATCCTGTCTGGAAGTGACTTGTTATGGTGAGAACAACAGAAACAAATAGCATGATACAACCATCTAGAAATTGTCTGCCTTGACAATGATTGTTTTTTATTACCTTCAAATGAAATAAATACCTTAAGGACCTTCCTGAAGGATTTTGTTCTATCTAGGTAGTATATATGCTGCCTGTGGATATCAAGAATACACAAAATTTGTTTGCCCTTATTTTTAGGTTATGGAAAAATACAGGGAGATTAATAGTTTTACTCAAGTGAACTCAGAAACCAACTTAGGCATAAAAAAAGGAATCTGTTCAAAGACACCCTGTCCTTGTGAAAGGTTAGACAGAGATGAATTACCATAAGAGTCTATAACTCAAGATACTCATCTTGCAGAAAGAGCAATGAGTAACAACGTTCTCCAAGTTAAGAACCTGAAATCAGCCTGATGAACTGGTTCAAACAGAAGAAATGTTACTTTTTTCAAGCAAAATGTTAAGATCAAAAGTAGCAGCCACTTGTATTCTAGGTGGACAAATATGTAAAATCCCATTCAAAACCAGTTTGACTTGAGATAGGGCAGAAAGGAGGGGACTCTAAGGGAAAACAAGCAGATATAAATGTTGATGGAAGAGTAAGAAAGGCGAGAAGACTGACACAAATATTTTACAACCGGAGGCATCTGTGCCTTAAGAGTCCTGGTTTTTACTATGGCACTAACCAGAACATCTTTTCCACTTTCTCACATATGATTGTCTAGTAGCAGTTTTTTTTCACTTCCTTTAGTACCTTCTGCACATGCTCAGAAAGAAATAAGCCTAAAAGGTATTACAAGCCTATCATACATGCAGTCAGCTGAAGGATTTTCAAATGGGGATGCATCAAACAACCCTGTCTTATGTGAGTAAATCCACCTTGTGGGGAAGCCTGTGGTAACTACCTTTGGCCATTTTCAAAAAAGGGAAAATCCACTGCTGTCTGAGCTAAAAGGGTTTGTTTATTTATCTTTATTGACTGGGAAAATCTGACTGGGACAGATACCCTTTTTCAGGAGAGGCCCAGGAAGAAAAGCTCCAATTCACATACATATGCAATATGCAGTACATTTTCATTTTGTATATGGTATATATTTTCACCTCGGTTACATATATATTTTAGCACACATAATTAGGTGTAACAAATGGTTAATTCTAACTTGTTTTGTGACTACAGGAATAAAAAACTGAGAGATTACCCTATGCATTTGTATATGGTTGCAGCAGGCAGAAATACAAAGAAAAGCAAGGAGTGAGAAAGACTAACATTTGGTTTGAAATTAAGTGGTGGTATGATGAGGGAAAATGAGGATTACGTAGAAGTAGGCAGTTAAGAAATATAATCAATTAAATGTTTACAGTTGTAGATTGAAGGGAAAGTGTAATAATCCCCATATGGGAATTTACTACAGAGCAGCTATTGTTTTGTCAGAGGTTATTACAGCTTGTATTTTCTTCAGGATCAGAAATTATTCTGATGTAAAGCAAGAGCAGAGCCAGGAGCCTTGCAGATGCCATTATCAGCAAACCTTTAAAGCATTTGTTGTTTTCTGTAATTTTGAACTCTAATAGTATGGAGTTCCCCAGTTTTGAGAGAGTGTGACAATACAGAGAGTTTTCTGCAGAGTTTTTTTGATATAGTTAGAGCTGGGAGAGACTTGTTATTGGAGTGTAGTGTTCTGGTGTTGCTGTACTAGAGAGGGGCAACTATCTAGCTTGTACACAAGTTTGTGGGCAATGGTGAATTGAGAGTAGGTCACCTGATTTGGGAGTTCTAGCTGATTTAGGTCCTTTAGGGCTATGCAGTGGTGGGTTTTATGACATGAATATGTGGCAAATCTTGCTATTTTATTATAGCAAGCATCAAGTTTGGACTTGTGGGTATTGTTGAAATTAGTGAAAACAGGTGATGCATATGACAGAGATGGGAGCAGTTAAATTGCTGCTTTGGGATTTTTCTTGTGGATACTGTAAGATGATGATTTGCTCTGTACAGGGAGCCTAGCTTTTTGTATGTATTTTTGATAGTTTGGAGAATAAGTTGGTCATATCTGAGTTTATCATCTAGGAGTACTCCAAGTAATTTGGCTTCTGTCATGGTTTAAATTTTTGTAGTGTCAGATGAGACAGTATGGAAATTCTGTTTTTCAGTCTTACACCTTTTTGGTAAAAACCGCATTAATTTACTCTTTTTTTACTTTTAGGAGTAAGTCTGCATTGCCTAGCCATGATTCGACAAATGAGAAGACCCTTGTTTGCTTTCCTTGAGGATATGAGGGTCACCTCATCTGCATACTGAACTATATTTTGTAAAAATCCATACTGCCATAAAACAAAAAGTAAATATATTACATAGAAGTGGGCCCAGTATGGATCCATGAGGGACTCCAACTGTGACAGGAAGAGAAAAAAAAATAATTTTGTTTCCATTTTACTGATCATCTATTTGTGAAATAGCCATAAAACCAGGTGAGATATGATTTATTTAGACCTGGGGAGAAGAGTTCACGGAGATATTTCTGATGGGAAACTTGTGTCCAAGGCCTTTGACAGATCCAAGAAGAGTGTTGACACTAGGTTGCCATGATTTCTACTGTGGTTGAGCACTGGTAAAGCTAATAACAGCAGTAACTATCCTATGACTGGGGTGGAAGCCGTGTTGCGTCATGGACAGATTATTATTTTCCATAAGATATTTGAGGAGCTGGGAGTAGATACATTATTCTAATACTTTTTATAGTAGTATAGCTATGGGTCAATAAATGGAAAGGTCAGTTGAATTTTCACTTTTGTGGAGCAGAATTATGAAAGATTTCTTCCGGATGGCTGGGACATGGCTTTCTGCTATGAACTGGTTAATGTGTATAAAAACATGAAGGCTACAGCTTCAGAAGCTAGGTTTAGGTACTCTTTTGGTAGGTGGTCTGCTGCTAAGGTTGTTTGAGTTTTTGCAGGCATTTTTATGGTGCTAGTGTGGACTGGTTGGAAAGAGAAGGATATAGATAGCATTATTATTAGATGACATTGGAGTGGTGGGAGAGCACTGTTTAGTAAGAGAGTGTATTATAAAGTGGGAGTTGAACTGGGTGGCTATATTGTCTGGGTTGTTACTGGTTGTTGGTGTGGAAGTAGTTGTTTGGTCAGGGTGCAGTAGTTTAAGGAGGGTCAAAACAGCTTGGGATTGTTCTGGTGTGTTGACCGAAGGCTGCTGAAGAAAGACTTTTTTGTTGTTAACTTTTTTGCAAGATTTTTAAGCATCTACTGTGTAGGTAGCTAGACAGGGTTTTGTTTTTGGACCACATTGTCATGCTTCACCTCTCTGAAGAAGAATTTGCCTAATGTCTTTTGTTAACCATGCTGCAGGGTTTAACCTGACTCTGTCAGTTCTCAGCGGTACGTGGCTACTGAGGATGCTTAGGAAAGTATTATTACAATGGCTTATAGCATCACCAAGTGGCATGGTCTTCAGGATGTTTCAGTTGTAGATTTTGATTATGGAGATGAAGTTGCTACAATTTAAGTATCTTATATTTTGCACCTGACTTGTAGGCTACCTGTTTCCATATGCTGGGATGGTTTATGATAGCATAAGTTGGTAGATGGTCACTGATACTGTCAGCAAGGCAGCCAGCAGAATTTATATTTAGTTTGTTTGTAAGAATCCAGTCCAAGATTAATTCCTTGTTTGTGTGTTCATGTATACTGGTTGTAACTTTTATTATTTGTGAGCAACCAAACAGATTCACTGATGGGGTGTTTGTGTCTTTAATATCCTACTTTATGTTAAGGTCACCCACTACAGTGGTTTCATGGGGTATATTGTTACACAGCCACTGCATCATGTACATAGTCCAGTATCTTGGGTTGCCACTATTAAACCTTTCATCTTTTGGTTTGAATTTGCCTCTCCTTAACCATTCCTGCATTCGTTCCATACCAACATGAGGTTCTTCCAGAAGTTTTCTTAACTTGCAACTATATTTATGCATTTTTCACATTTCTTGCCTTCTCATCTGGTCCTTCACCTTATATTCTTTCTTTTGTTTTTTAGCACCTTCAGTTGCTACCTGAATTTTATCTACTTCTGGTTTGATTTCCATTCCTGCTTGACGCCGATATGCTTCTGCTAGACTAAGCACAGAAGTCATTTTAGATTTATTCTCCTCGTGTTACAAAACTTTCACTACTTTTGGGTCTTGTGAGGTCAGCAGATGTGTGTGCAGTCCCATGACTGCAGATCTATACATGTCATCAATTTCAAGGAGATCCATCCCTCCCTTTGGAATGGGGAATATATAATCTTGGTATGCACTAATTTTCATAAATCATTTGGTGAGCATGAATCATCCTTGTTTTCCTGTGTAATCTATCCATGCTTTGGCACCAGTTGATCACTCCAAAACTGTGAGTTAGGACAGGAAGAGAAAACTGGTTTATAGCTTGAATTTTGTTCCTAGATGTCAATGTTATTTTCAGGATTAATTTACGTCCTCTAAAGTATTTCTTACTAAGTTTTGTTTGCATTTGTTCATCATTCATCAATTCCCAAATATTTATACACTCCCTCTTGCTCAAGTTCTTTTACATCACATTCTTGACCCAAACAGATGCTTTCTTGGTGTTGCAGTTTTCCTGCTTTAAAAGTTGCTTTTGCACATTTATCAAGACCAAATGACATTCTTATATCATCTGCGACAGTTCTGACAACTTGCAGTTTTGCTCTCAAGTTTCTCATCTGATGAACTACACAGTTGTAAATCATCGACAAAAAAATGAGAAGTCGTTATACTTTGTTGTTTTCTAGGAGCCAAATTATAGCCATGGCCTAAGCTGTTAAGTAGACAGCTTAATGGGTTAAGGGCAAAACAGAATAACAGCGGTGACGGAGAGTCACCCTGGAATATTCCCCTTTGAATTTTTATCCCTGGAATAATAATTTGTCCTTTATCATAGCTTAACTGCAAATGGTCTGCCACTGTTTCATGGTCACTGTAATGTAGTTGATCAGTGCAGGGTATATCTTATACATTTTTAAGGACTCTCTTAACCATGAATGTGGGATACTATCAAATGTTTTTTTACAGTCAATCCATGCCATACTTAGATTCTTCCCCTTTTTACAGTTCTCCACTATGACTTTAATAACAAATGATCCTTTGTTCCATATGACTTTCTTTTACTGCCCTTTTGTTCTACTGCCATAATTGAGTTTTTTTCTAAATGACTATAAACTCTGTCGGCATCAATTCCAGTGTATAGTTTATACATCGTTGGAAGGCAAGTTACTGGTCTATACTCTTTAGGGTAGGTTGCAGGTTCATTCAAGTAGGAGCATTGTTTTTCTTGCTGTTAGCCAGGTTGATGAAATAGTTCATCCTCATAGTTAAATCTTCGTGCAGAGATGTTAATACTTTTAAAAAGAAGTTAGGTACTGCATCTGGGCCTGGGGTTTTCCAATTAGCGGCTTCTCTTAACTTTGTTTTAATCTCTCTGGCTGTTACTTCACCCCATTTTATATCCTGCACCTTTAAACTTATTTTTTCATTTACTTCTTCTATCCATTCAGCATCTATGCTATGTTCCACAAAATCTTCATAAATGCTTCTCCAAAATGTATCTATTTCTTCTTTTTTTGGTGGTCTTTCAATTCTTTTTACCTTGTTTCCCAATTCTCTGTAAAACTTTTTTGGGTCATCAATATATTGCTTATTTTGCACTTTTAATTTATATTTATCTTCATATCTTCTAAGTTTTTCCGCCCGTGCTGAGATTTTTGGTTTATTTGCGATGGTGCATGATAGATCCTGGTCTGTTCTAATACTGCACATTGCTTTTATCATGTCTATCTTTCTTAGCATTTGTATTGATCCAAGGGTACTAGCTGCTAGATCAAGGGCCTAGGGAACTAACCAAAGGGGCGGCGAATACCGCACAACGTGGCTGGGCTAATATATGCCTTCGGGCAGATAGCCCAGTACCTACCTATGAACCTATCTGTTCCCTCTTCTATACTCTTCTAACAGTGGCACTTCTTTCTTAATTGCTTTATAGTTTTCTCTAGTCGATACTTCCATGATGGTATTCAATTTCTCCCCTTCCTTTCCCTTACTACCCTGTTTTTGTGGTAGAACTTTTATCAGTTATTAATTTAGCTGCATAGTAATATATCCTGTTTACTTCTGTTATATTGCACGGATCTCTATGGACAGTCCTAATTACTGTATTCATTTGTTTCATCAATCTTTTGACTTTTTGTGTTTTAATAACCTTCTGTAGTCTATTTCTTTCATTGGTTTTACTATGTCTATCTCTATTACATCAAGCAACTCTTCTCTTAGCTCATTTTCTTCTAAACTGAGGGCACATTTTTTATTTACCATTTCCTGCGTGCATTCTAATAGAATGTTCTATAGCATATTCCTGTGGCACACTGTCTTCAGTTTAATCTTGTGCCAGCCATTGTTCTGTCATATGGGAACTCACTGGCCTATCAGTCCTCAATGTTGTCTGCGGCAGAGTTTCCACAGCTTCCTGTTCCTTCCCTTGCTGTCCAGCTTCAAGTGAACATATTTACTGGTTTCCACTGGAAGGCTCCAAAATATATTCATATGGCACCTGACCAATTGCTTCCCATTCCACTGGTTTCCCCTTAATTTGGATATCCATTGCTCTATTCTTTTGTGGTGCTTTCTGAATTAGATTTTCTACACTGAATCCTTCCTTTCATAGGTACTCCATAACCTTAGTTTCTGTTTAACTTCTCCATTACCTCTTCATCTTATTTTTTTTTGTATTTTAAAGCTTTCCATGTCCAGATTCCTTTGCCTGTATTTCTCTTCAAATATCTTTGGTGGTGTTCATTTTGTTTGGTTAGTTTTGCTTTCTTCTTTGCATAAATATTACACCATATTAAATGTCTTTTTCTTTCCCATGTCCATATTTCTTCTTCAGATGTCTCCTGATCATCCTGCTTCTCCTTACTTTGGGGACTCACTCCATCATGCTGTGATCTAACCTGTGTTAGACCTTGTACACCAAATCCTTCACTTTGCAGGCACTCCATAACTTCAACTTGTATTTTTTAGCTACTAATCTTCTTTTCTACTTCCCACTTTGTGATATTTTTTTTATTGTGAAATTTTCCATATCTGGATGCCTTTGCCTATATTTCTCTATGAATATCTTTGGGGCTGCCTTCATGCTGATTAATTTGGCTTTCTCCTTTGCATAAATATTGCACCATATCAAATCTATCTCTTTCTTTCCCATGTCCATATTTCTTTTTTAAACTTTTCAAACGTCTCTAGGTTTTGTTTATATTTTTGCTCTTCCTCGGATGCTTCGTTTTCCAAACAGATCAGAGTTTCTTGATCTATATACTGTTTCTCGCAAATATGTTGTATTAATGAATACAAATTTTTATTTGAAGCTTCTGACAGTTTTTTTTTGTGGAAGTATTTTTCTTTCCTCTAATTTGTTTCTTAATCACTTTGTATATCTTCTGTCTGGAAATTCTGGGCTTTTTGCATAACAGTAACAATACATCATTTCTTTATTATTCTCAATAGTCCAACTTTATTGTCTTTATGGCTCTTCTTTGGCCTATCAGTTCTTGTGATTTTTGTGTACTACTACTACTACCTTCTACAACAGGGGGGCCATTCTCCCCCGGCCCCATTGTAGGAATGTTTCTGTATTCTGAGGATTCTACACTGTTATCTTTTCCAGTCCTGCTACCAGTATGTTTACCAGGACTGGGCACTTTTTAATCCTAGGTCTTGTGCACCCAGCTATCTTTTTTTTAATTTTTAACCTACTTCTGTCCACGATATATGCTATATAAATATAGTCTATATATCAGTTTTGTCTTGGAGAGAATTTGTGAAAACAGGGTCCACCTCGTGAAGGTACTCACCAGGACTTGAGGATGAATTCAATTTCAGCAATACTGCCCCTTGCTTGCCAACTTATCTCTCCATTCAGACCCTTATTATTATTGGTCTGTAGGCTACCTGTTTGCATATGTTGGGATGGTTTCTGACAGCATAAGTTGGTAGATAGTCACTGATACTGTGGTGCTGCGGTAGCGTTGTCGCCTCCCAGCAAGACGTTGTCTCGTTCGATTCTCAGCTAGAGCGTCTTGTGTGTGGAGGCATGCGTGAATGGGCATACCTTCGTTGAAGGTTGTGCGTCAGGGCTGGTAACTATGCACGTAAAAATCCACTACCAAACATTAGCGGACCGGAGTTCAGCTGTGGCGACCCCTAACTGGGATAAGCCGAAAAACACAACAACAACTGTCAGCAAGGCAGCCAGCAGAATTTATGTTATTCAGTTTGTTTGTAAGAATCCAGTCTAAGATGGATTCCTTGTTTGTCTGTTTACGTATCCTGGTTGCATCCTTTATTATTTGTGAGCAAATGGGGTATACTGTTAAATAGCCACTGTAGAAGTTATTCTCCTGTGTTATTTTGTTCAAGTGGGGTGTAAAGTCCAGTGATACAGACGTCTTTTCTGTAAAGTTTGAGATGTGCAGCAAGTATTCTGCATTGTTAAATGTAGGTAAATGGCGTGGGTAAAGGCTAAGTTCTATGGAGCTTTGGTATCTAACTTCTACTCCTCTTTCTCATTTGTTTATTTTATCAAGTTTGAAAATGTCATAACCTTTAGGCAGTACTTTACTGCCGTCTTTTACATGAGGTTTTAGTCAGGTTTTTGTGATTACAGCCATATCAGGGTTGTAAAATGCTAGCTATGCTTGGAATTCTTGGAGTTATTGCAAATGGTTCTGAGATTAATATTAAAAACACCTTTAATGAATTATCACTTGTGACATAGGCACATTTACATTTATACAAAAGTAATCAAACTGTATTAAGTTAACAAACATTATACGTCACATATACTGCTATAACTCATATAACCTAAGCAACATTACATAAATTATTCAACTCCTGTACCTTTTTTTTTTAAACAAGAATCATCTTAAACCATTACTTACAACATAAGCAATTGTACATTTATATAAATGAAAACAAACCACACTGACACAATCCTAGTTGCAAGCATTTTACATCACAAACCATACTGACACACTCCCAGTTGTAAACATTATACATCACTTATAATCTACCCAATCATTTCAGTCAAACATTACAGAGCTCATTTATGGCCTGCCTTCTTTTAAACCTCATTCCTACCCTGCATGTATTGTTCCCACAATTCCTATTTTTCCTACAAAGTTTGCTCCTACCCTTTTCTAAAGATCTCAATTCCAGTTGTTTTATCTCTGTTACAATATTCACTACTTCTAATAATGGTTGATTTAGATTTTGATTTCCATTTTCTAATAATTGCTTTTTTGGCAGCCACCATAACTAGACACAGCAAGGCCTTAGCATGTCTAGGCAGTTCTGATTCTGGATCATAGCTCAGAAAAATCATCTCCCTTGTCATATCAATCTGCTCACCCAGCATCTCCAACAATGCATCCTGCAGGGAATCCTTAAAGTCCACCAATCCAACGCACTCCCAGAAAATGTGTTCCCCATCACACCTCCAACATTTGCTGTCTACCTGAGCAAAAGTTCTATGGAGTCTACCTGAGGTATAAAAATATCTATGTAAACCTTTCCAAGCAAAAATCCTAAACTTTCTAGATTTTGTTGCATATTTGGGAGACATACTGGGTTCCTATCGCGAAATCGAACATTGAGAATGCCAAATACCGGAAGGCCGAACTTGGTAGTTCGAAAGGTGAGAATGTCGAAGCCATGGAAACCCGAATTCTTTCCCAGGGAAAGAATATAGTTGGCCATTTCTGCGGCTTTGGCATTTTCGGACCGGGTCAAGGTAAGTGTACGAACGGGTAGTGACAGACTTTAGGGTTAGGGCGCGGGTCAGGTAAGTGTGTGGTAGTGACGTACTTTAGGGTCAGGTAAGTGTGAGATAGTGACTGACTTTAGGATTAGGGTGCAGGTCAGGTAAGTGTGTGGTAGTGACGGACTTTAGGGTTAGGGCTGGGTTAAGGATAGTGCATAGATAGTGGTGTATGTTAGGGTTTAGTGTAGGTTTTGAAGGTGTTTGGTGTGATGGTGTTGTGTGTGTTTTTCGGAATAGCAAATTTTTTCCCTGGGAAAAAATATGCTGTTTTGAAGGTTCGATATCCGAATTCGATCTTCCAAGTTCGACCTTATGGTGTTCGACATTTTGGAAGTTTGATTTCCTGATAGAGACCAGACATACATATATCCTCCTATTGTTTCTTTGTTAACTGCTTATCCAGTCTCTCTTCCAAATCCTTTCTAACCTCCTCTGATTGATTCTTATATGCTCTACTAATTATTTCTTACTTAATGGCAGCTTCTGTTCTAGATTCTACTACAAACTCTACCAGTGCTGGTCTTTCATTTAGTACCCCCCTATTTCTTTCTCTTTGACTATACTCTGATATCAGTCCTTGATGAGGAAGGCAATCTCTGATCTTCAGTCCAAATAAATTCTTAGCCTCTTCCCATTACATTACCTTTCTCTCTCTAGTTATTTGTTCCCGATACCTTGGTTCCTTTGCTAGTTTTCTCCAAGACGTTTCAGCCCCTTCTTGCCTATTGTCTATTATCCCAAACTGCAGTCATCCCTATCGGCAGAATCTCCTTTCTCCATTCCCATGCTGGCTTAGTTCTCAGAATACTTTCTGCTACTTCATGAATATATTATTCTGTATGATTATTCTTATTCTTCATAAAGGCCTGCATCCAAAATTCCAGTCTCTCTCTGTTTCTTGAGCTTCCCCCCTGTTTAAGCATCATCCCTTTCCAATTTGAATTAGTTTTCTGCTTGTGCTATATGTATAGGAGCCTTAACTGTGTAGCTCTGAAACCCCCCTTCAAATTGGGAAATCCCAAGCCACCTTTTTCTATTGGAAGAATCAGCTTATCCCACTTGACTCCTGCCATCTTCCCCTCCCAAATAAAGTCCTTCAGCTCTTTATTAATTGCTATCCACAACTTCTCCTCTGGTTGATAAAAATATGCCTGACCTGTGTATAACACTAAAGAGACTAAAAACATTTTGACTGTTTTTATCTTACTATCCATTAGCCATATAACAAAGCTTCCATTTTCTCAGTTTTTGTATTATCTTTTGTTTAGTCTCTTCCACATATCTTTAGCTGCCACACCAGAATCATTTTTAATCCATACTCTTAAATACTTTATTTTATCACGTCTCCATAAATACGGATATTGAACCAATTCCTGTGTGGGTACACAATTTACCACTATTGCCTTTGTTTCAGCTTCATTCATTTTGTATCTCGAAAAGATATGAAACTGTCTCAATTCCACAGCACTGTAATGTCTCTTTCTGGTTTTGTCAGGTATAAAATATCCTTTGCAAACAGAGCCAGCTTTTCTTGACTACCATACCAATTATATCCTTGAATTTCTGAGTCCCTTATTTTCTTTGCCAGTGGTTCTAAATATAATGCAAATAACAAAAGGGGAAAGGGGACACCCCTGCCTGGTTCCTCTGCTTAAGCAGAAATTATCAGAGAGGATCCCACCCACTTTGATTTTAGTCTCCGCTCCCTTGTATATACTCCTAATCAACCTTATATTTTTTTCAGGAAATGCAAATGCTTCCATTGCCCTGCTCATAAAGTCCCAGCTTACTCTATCACATGCTTTTTTTGCATCAACTTCTCACCAAAGCAGCAAAGATTTCAATAGCAAATTCCCACCTTATCTCCACCCTACTTTATGCCTCTCCAATATATACCAACCTAAGGCAATGTGATCTAAACAAGCTAGAGACCTGCTACAACAAAATTGCCAAATTCGCCAAAGGGGCATCCTACCGTAGTCAACCCTGTCTCTCACTTGCTGAACTGGGCTGGCTTGAACTCCCTCACCTCATTCAATGGTATCAACTATCACTCGCACACAAACTAGTAAACCATCCACTAAATGTCCAATCCCTCCAGAATCTACTCCAACCCTATCTCACCACCAGACCACTAAGATCCAGCAACAAAAATCACTTGCAGATTATTAAAGCCAATAACTCTGCTGGTGAAGCACTATTCTCTTGTGCCATA
This sequence comes from Protopterus annectens, assembly GCF_019279795.1. Lineage (NCBI taxonomy): Eukaryota > Metazoa > Chordata > Ceratodontiformes > Protopteridae > Protopterus > Protopterus annectens. The sequence continues at coordinate 280,235,116 of NC_056748.1, forward strand.
GCCAAATTATGGAACTCCCTCCCACCCACAATTACCTCCGTACCATCATGCACCCACTTCAAAACTTTACTAAAAGCGCACCTAAAAACATGCTGGCTATGCCCTTGCAACTCCCACTCTAATATCACCCACCCCATCCAACCACCACCTTTCTTTCCACCCCACTAAGTACCTTGATTATAACAAGCTCAGGTGCTCATAAGCCTAGTACTTATTATACAGCAGGAACTTCTTACTGTAACATTTGTTAATGTCTGTTATGTACTTCACAGATAAAGATTCTAGTTGTCTACTGATGTACTATGTTCATCTGTAAATATGTTTGTAATTAACTGCTATGCTAAATTGTTAATCGCTATGTAATCCAATGTAACTACTGTCTGTTTATTTTAACTGTGGAGCTTTTCTCCTCGGGCCTCCGCTGAAAATGGACCTACGTCGTCGGACACTCCCGGTCAACAAATGTAAATAAATAAATAATCAAGATCTACCAACAATGGTATTTTCTTGCATTCTGCTTCCCTGTGGATTATCAGTGTTCTGTTAATGTTGTCAAATGCTTGCCTCCCCTCCACAATACCACACTGAGCCATATCTATCAATTTCGGAATTACCTTTGTCATTCTTTTAGCCATTATAGACATGAACACTTTATAATCATGGTTAATTTTATTTATTTATTTATTTTATTTTATTTTTGTTAACCGGGAAAGTCCGACTGGACACAGGTCCATTTTCAGCGGAGGCCCGGGGAGAAAAGCTCCATGATACAATACAATATTAGATTAAAACAGCACAAAGCAATTCTTAACATTTATAGTGGTACAGAGGACCATTTACATGGCATGTGATAACTCTAGTAGAATATACAGTTAGTACAAATAATACAAATATATATAATTTTTTTTTTTTGTTGAAATATTAGTAAAGTTGTAATACATTTATGCTTTAGTATAACCGAGAAGTAAATAAATGCCCATAGTGGCATAAAATAGGGTAAAGGTATAGGTAGGATGAGAGTAAGATAAGCTCTGTTAGGTATTGTGTTAGTCTAGAAATGGATTAGAGTGTTCTTCAGGTAAGGGATATGGTACAGAACAGTACAAGTGTTGGAATGTTTACTGCTGTTAGACTGATGAAATGTTAGGATGAATCTGTGGGATAGCAGTAGAGCTCAGTAAAGGAAAATGTTGTAGTGTAGCATAGTTCTTGCAACTGAGCATAGATGTTGCTACCCTGGGGTATAGCAAGAGCAGAGCCAGATATTAGAATAGTAGGATTTCAAGAGGTGTTTGAAATGGGTGCAAGAAGTAGTGCTGGTTATATTGTTTGGGAGCGAGTTCCAGGTTTGTGCTGCTGTTGTGCAGGCAAAGAGAGATTTACCTGCTTCATTTTTATGTCTAATTACTTGAATGAGATTTTGGTTGCTAGATCTCAGGGCTCTAATGGTGGTGTAGAGCTTAATTAGTTGTTGGAGGGCAGAAGTTTTTTCAGGGTAGTAGTAGAGTTTATGTGCAACTATGGCTTGATTGAGTCTAAGTAGCCAAGGAAGTTCCAGCCACTTGAGTTGCATTAGGGAAAGACAGTGGTGGGATCAATTTGAGGAGTCTGTTGCAAATTTGGCAATTTTGTTGTAGCATGATTCCATTTTGTGAAGTTCGGTCAGGTGAAGGTTAGTTAAGATAGGGGAAGCATAGAGAAGGATAGAGAGGAGGTGGCTTCTTGCAGTAGTGGCTTTGGTCTGATTAGTCATGAACTTTTTATTTCTATAGAGCAGACCCAGTTTTCGGTTGACCTTTTTGATGGTTTGTGCTATATGGATATCATACTTTAGGTGGTTATCGATGTCAACTCCTAGTACTTTGGTGTGGTTGGTTGGTGTGATTTGAATATTGTTTTTGGAGTTTATAGTGAGGTTATAGTCTGAGTTGGATGATCTGCCAGGGGTGAATAGTATTAGTTTGGTTTTCTTTGGGTTGAGAAGAAGTTGTATTTTAGTAAACCAGGTTTCTGCTAGGGTAAAGTTGTATTGGGTGATGGTGTGTAGTTCCTTAATGCTGGGGGCAGCACAGGTTATGGTGGTGTCATCAGCATATTGAACTACTGTAGCAGTGGGTAGTGAAGAAGAAATGTCGTTAGTGAAGAGGGAGAACAGCAGTGGGCCAAGGATTGATCCCTGAGGGACTCCTATGGAAACTGGTAAGAGGGGGGACAGCTTTTCTTGCCAGAGAACTGCTTGTTGGCGTTCTGATAAATAGCTGCTGAACCAGAGTATGGTGGAGGGGCAAATATTGAGACTAGATAGAGTATTGAGGAGCAGATTGTGGTTAACCATGTCAAAGGCTTTTGATAAGTCGAGGAAGATGGAAGATACGAAAAGACCTTGGTTTCTAAAGTGATTGACTGTATTGGTATAGGATAGAAGGGCAGTGGTTGTGCTGTGGGAGGGTCTGAAGCTGTGTTGGGAGTTGGATAGTAGTTTATTTTGTTGAAGATATTGCATTAGTTGCAAGTGGACAACTCTTTCTAGAATTTTTGATAAGGGTGATAGTATGGCAATTGGACGATAGTTGGTTAGCTCTAAGGTGTTGCCACCTTTATGCAGAGGGACAATATGGGAGATTTTCCAGTGGGTGAGAACTTTGCGTTCTGAGATTGATCTATTAATAAGAATTGACACTGGGTAGCTTATGGTGTCTGCTGCTATCTGAAGGAAATCAGCAGGGAGTTTATCGGCAGCTAGTGTAGTTGGTTTTAGCTTCCTAAGGAGGTTTGCAACCATTTTAGTGGACACTGGTTTTAGGGAAAAGGTAGAGAAGTTATTTTTTGTATGACTGTTATATGTGGTAGAAGATTGCATAGGGGTATCATCATTTTTCTGGGTATTGGCTAGATTTTGAACTGTTTCTATAAAGAATTTATTAAATTGAGTAGGAATATCATATTGGTTGTTTGGCAGTGCAGGGGTGGGAGTGGATGCTTTTCCAGGGTGAAGTAGACTATTAATGGAGGTCCAGAATTTATGTGGGTTATGGCTATATTTATCCTGTAGGTTTCTGTAATAGTTGGACTTGTCTAGTTTAGTTAGTCTCTTGGCTGTATTACGTAGTTCTGTATACTTTGACCTTACGATAGTGTTTGAATCTTTGTGGGAAGCTATCCAGAGTTTGTCCCTTTCTTTCATTATCTTTTTTGTCTCTTTGGTGAGCCATGGGGCTTGGTGTGTTTTTGTCCTGATGGATCTAGTAGGGGCATGATGGTCTAGGATATGTAGGAAGGTAGAGTTAAAGTACTGTACAGCTTCGTTGAGAGGTAGTTGTTGAACTCATTCACTCCGAAGCAGCTCAGTAAAAGCTGCCTGCTTAATTCCACCATAGGAACAACAGTGCAGGCTGAGCTCATTTTCAGAAAATCCATTTGTAATACCATACAGAAAACAAATGTTCATAACTCTTTAATTATAAGAGCTAGACTAAAAATGTAAACGAAGAAGTTGTTCAGCAGACATTGACCTTTCCAACCATGTAAATGTTGATAGTGCATATCAAAGTCATTATTAAATATTTGGCAAGGAATGTTGATATTGTGCATATTTTTTGCCTTTTTGGAAAAGCAAAGCACAATATCTTTGTCAATGTACCATGTATACCCATATAATTTGTATTTAATTTGTTAGTATGAATATCAGCTTTAAAATGATACATTAACCATTACTGTGTGATGCTCCTTTACGGAGATATTCACAGAAATATGATTAATATAATATTTCTCATAACTGATAAATAAACAAAGCATAATATCTCATCACCTGTAACAGACAGAGCCTACATATCAGTGTAGAAGTTGTACATCTGAATGTCGGCTTCAAAATGATGCATCATTTGTGTGATCACCATGCTCCCTTGCAAAGATATGGCCATAATAATGCGAAGTATTGGAAGTGTATAATTTTCATAACAGTACAAGAATAAACAAACTGTGATATCTGTAGATGTGTACAGTGCACAGACACAGTTATTTTACCATGTTGTAAGGAGCAACACTGTCTTCAAAATGAGGTATTATTTGGCACACTGACATGCTCCCTTGCAAAGTTATTTACCAAAATATGAAAAAAATCATAATTTCCATAACCTAACTCCAAAACAAACTTTGATATCTGCACATGTATACAACATACAGACACAATTTGTTTACTATGTTGAAACCGGCAATACTGTCTTCAAAATGAGGTACTACTTGGCACATTCAGATGCTCCCTTGCAAAGTTATTTACCAAAATATGAAAAAAATTCATAATTTCCATCCAAAACAAACTTTGAGATCTATGCATGTGTACAGCATACAGGGACAGTTCTTTTACCATGTTGGAACTATCAATACTGTCTTTAAAATTAGGTATTACTTAGCACATTCAGATTCTCCCATGCAAAATTATTTACCAAAATATGAATTAGCATGTTCTAATATGTTAGTGTGGAGTGCAGAGGCATTCATTTTCATTCAGTAGAAATACTATATCATTATAATTCAGTCAAAAATAGTATAACACTTGGATGTTACTGAGCCCTTTCTCCTACCACCTAATTTCCACCCATGACTGACTGACCATTTCCACCCATGACTGACTGGTACACAAATTAATTATTTCCCCTACCAACATCTTCATTACTACATGTTGTACACATGTCCCTAAATTAAGCATTCACCCAAATGACCCCTTCAGGAAAATGTGATACACACAATCACCAAATATGTGTGTGACCAGTGTATATATGTGCAGATACATTATGTACATACATATATATCCATATACACATATATGCACAAATATATGTATATATACAGCAAGAAAAAAATCAGGGGTTTAGGAGGGTAGGCAGTTGATGAAGAATGAGGGTAGAGAAAGAACACAGCCTGGCTTGTGCATTCATCAAAGTGATAACGACTTCTACTTATGTGAATAACAAGACTGTTCCCAGAAAAGTGATAATGACTCACTGCTATATTGTAACTGCACATATTGCTAATGTGATAATGACCTTCCTTTCATTACTGCAAAGGTATGCATGCAGAGACATAGCTGATAATTGCTGCACATAACCTGTTGAGTAGGCATTCATTATATTACATTGTGCAGCTGTTACATAACACAAACTCATTATCATCTGTAAGGAGAAGACCCGAGTCATTCAGTCAAATAGTATAACACTTAGATATTACTAAGCCCTTCCTCACACCTAAATTCCACACATGACTGACAAAGCCAGGAGAAATGCACAAAAAATATGGTAGCTACATGCTGTTAGTAGTCACCTAGTAATCACCTTTATCTCACTCAGGCAGTATAATCGCAAATAAAATAAAACAAGCAGAAGTGATGTAACCCAATGTAATTTGCAGACTGACTTTCTATATGTCCCCAGTAACCCCTCCAGTTGTTTGCATTCTGTAAGCACAGGCACCAAAATGACCCAAATTGGCCCAGCAGTCACTTCAGCAGTGAGACCATGTATGCACAAGCACTTCCCTGATACACAATGAATTATTTCCCCACTGATACACAATGAATTATTTCCCCAAGCAACATCCTCATAATTATGTCCAGGTATACATGCACACAAAATGAAACATTCCCACAAACAAGCCTTCAGTAACATGTCCTAGTATGTGCAACCATCAGCATGCACACTTCACCCAATCAACCCCTTCAGTAGAATGTTGAGGTATGCACAATGTCCAAAATTAAACGCTTCCCCAAACGAAACATCTGTAAGATTTCCTAGTATTAAACCACCAAAATGAAGCATTCACCCATGCGAGCCCTTCAATATAATGTATGCACAGGCACCAGAATGAAAGATTTCCCCGAAACAACCATTCAGTAACATTTCCTGGTATGTACAAGCACCAAAATGAAAAATTCAGAAATGAATACCAAATGTGCAGATGGGAAATTGCATCACATTATCTGTTGAGTAAGCTTGCATCATATTCCTTGTACAAGTGTAATATAAGATAGAGTCATTACCATCTGTTAGGACAAAGACCAGAGTAATTATGTCAAAGTAGTACAGCAGTTGTATCTTACTGAGCATTGGATATACCATGGAACACAGAGAAAACAGTCAAACAGTGGAGAAGCTGTGGGACAACAGTGCTGTTGCAGTGAGCTGGACGTCCTTCCAAAATTGAAAAGACAAGACAAACACTGGTCATGGAGACTGCCAAGAGACCTACAGCAGTCTTGTCTGCAATCTGTCTAAGTGTGCAGATGCACCCCCTTGACCCCCCCAAATTATCCTCTTTGCAGTATGTTCAAGTATGCACAAGCACTCTGCTGACCACCATATTCAACATTTTTACCAAGGAGCCCTTCTGCAGTTTCTCCAGGTATACACAAGCACTCCTCTTACAATAAAATGAAACATTTTCCACCACACTCCCTTATGTAGTCTGTCCATTGTATGCACAACCACTCCCCTGACTACAAAATGAAATATTTTCTGTAAGGATCCTGTTTGCAGTGTGTCCAGGTATGCATAAGCACTCCCCTGACCACTAAATGAAACATTTCCCCCAGCAATCCCTGTCTGTCTAGTTATGCATAATCACTGTCCTGACACCAAATTAACATTTCCTACAGAGATCCCTTCTGCAGTTTGTTCAGGTGTTCACAATCACTCCCCTGACTACCAAATGAAACATTTCCTCTGGTGATACCTTCAGCAGTTTGTTCAGCTATGCACAACCTCTTCCCTAACCATCAAATGAAACTTTTGTGCAACAATCCCTTCAAAAGTATGTCTAGGTATACAGAAGAACTCCCCTGCCCACCAAATGAAACATTCCTCCCAACATTCCACTTTGCAGTCTGTCCAACTATGCACAAGCACTCCTCTGATCACCAAATAAAACATTTCCCCCAATGATCCCATCTTCAGTCTGTCTAGGTTATGCACAGGCACTCCCCTGACCCCCAAAAGAAACACTTCCACCAGTGATCCAATCTACAATCTGCCCAGGTAAGCACTAAAACTCCCAGACCACCAAATTAAACATTTCCCAGCAATCCCTTCTGCAGTCTGTCCAAGTGTGCACAAGCACTGCCCTGACCACACAATAAAACACTTTCCCCAATGGCCCCATTCTGAATTATATCCATTGTACACACAGCCAGTCCTCTGACCACCAAATGAAACTTTCCCCTAAGGATCATCTTTGCAGTCTGTTCACGTATGCACAAGCAGCATCATTCATCCATCAGTCCTCAACCCCTTTCCCCATTTTGCACATGGGATTCAGTTGTCACTTCAATAGTGACAATCTTTAGACAAGGTTTACACCCCCTGACTACAAAATGAAACATTTATAGCAGCAATCCTGTATGCAGTCTGTCCAGGTATGCACAAGCACTCTCCTGAGCACAAAATGAGAGCTCTTCCCCATCAGTCTCTGGTGCTGTTGGTCCAGGTATGCACAAGCACCCTCTGACCACCAGCTGAAACATTTCCCCCAGCGATCCCTTCTACAGTCTGTCCAGGTATGCACAAGCACTCCCCTGATGACCACCTAAAACATTTCCCCAGAGATTCCTTCTGCAGTCTGTCTGGGAATGCAAAAGCACTACCCAGACCACCAAGTGAAGCAATGTTGGGCAATGCAGTGTGTTAGAAAAAGGCTCTCCAAATCAAATCTGGGGGCCTGAAGCTGGCAGGCATCCAGTACTGATTCAGGGAACCGCACACATATACAACTGTAGGTTCTCTGATCTCAGTCAGGGATGAAATTATATAAATAAGCCACTCGCCATCAACAAGATAGGATTCTTTTATTGTTCCTCATGTCAAGAGGGTGGACATCCATACTAGGCACGAAATGGTGAGTACGCTAAGATGCTTGATGGCTTTTGAAAATACATACTCAACATATCAGGGAATATATTCCAAGGTGGATCTGTCTCTCGGGTCTGCTTGGCATTCTCTAAGGAGTTCCAGAAAGCGCATCCAGAAGAAATCAGCACCCTGGCTTACCAACTGGAACTCAAGGATGCAATTCAGCTTTATAAAACTCATGCTGGGGCAGACCTTGAGGCTCCCCCAACTCCTATGACAGTGCTAGGCACCTGAAGACCGCAAAAACAATACCCTTTTCAATCCCACTTTAAATTGTATTTGAGGCAGGCCATTCTTTCACAATTACAGCAAGACATCCTGCAGGAAGAGACCTCTCCCAATAATTCACCCATTAGGGCGGTTGTAAAAGGGGATGGGTCAGTGCGTTTGACCGTAGATTTTCAGCACATTAATAAACACACAGCGGCAGTCGCTGTACAAACTCTACATCCATAAGTAACACTAGATAATCTCCCAAATAAAGTGTATAAAGCTGGTCTTGTCTTTAATTGCTTACTTTATATTATACTATTAATTAGTCACTGGTATATCTGCCATCTTATATGCTGGCATATTACACTGTATTTACATTTCTGTGCTGTATTCTAAGTAATGCAACCCCATGTAATTTGCAGACTTAATTTCTATATGTCCCCAGTAACCCCTCCAGTTGTTTGCATTGTGTATGCACAAGCACCAAAATGGTATAATAAACTACTTTTGCCCAGCAGCCACTTCAGCAGTGAGACCATGTATGCACTAGCACTTCCCTGATACACAATAAATTATTTCCCCAAGCAACATCCTCATTAGTATGTCCGGGTATAGATGCACCTAAATGAAACGTTTCACCAAACAACCCTTCAGTAACATTTCCTTGTATGTGCAACCACCAGCATGAACACTTCACCCAAGCAACCCCTTCAGTAAAATGTTGAGGTATGCACAATCACCAAAATTAAAAACTTCCCAAATGAAACGTCTGTAACATTTCCTAGTATGTACCAACTACTAAATGTACTCAAAAGTCTCTTCCATTGTGGAGAAACAGTATACAACTCAATTCATGTTCTTTTTTTCACTGTGTAATACCCCTGAGACAGGACTACTCACCAGGCATAAATATATTTTAGACTTGGTATAATGGAAACTTGGGTTAAACCCAATACAAAAGATGACAAAATACTATCCATAGGATACAATATAACATGAATTGATTGCATAACTAAATAAGATATTATAAGATATTGATATCTACCACAACATTAAAAAAAGCAAACCTCTACTTATTGTTATCCCCAAGTAATGCTGATGACAACACAAAAATCCTAGAAGACACAACATATTCGCTTTCATCTCTGTCAAGAACAGTATTATTCATGACAATATGAATATAGAATTGTCCTTATTAAAATATAACAAAAAGTAAACAAAGCATAATAATTAATCTTTTCAGATTCTCTAAACTAATGTATGAAACCATCTACTAAGACAAAACATGAGAAAGAAACTACACTAAACTGGCTATTGACTAACAATTCTACATGTAAAACTAAAGCAGCTATACTGCCTGACCCAATCAATGACCATAACACAATTAAGTAATTTGCCAAAACCCAAAATATAGAAAAATATAACTTTCAGTTGGGTTCAAAACAAACATAACTTCATTGAACAAGTACTCAAATAAGCTTCAAGAATGCAATTGGAACCCCATCATTCACCAATATTTGGATGAAGCAGTTATTTTTTTTAGTACAGTCTAATATATTTATATCTGAGTTCATTTGAGTCAGAGTGCATTAGCAGAAAATGTTAACATTACATTTACCTCAGGCACGTCTAATGTATTACATCAGTAAACACCATCAAACAGAGTTTCTTTTTCTCTTGTACGGTACTTTTTTTTAACCACAACTTTATTCAACATAAATCTAGCATCAAAAAGAAAAGAACAGTAGTAGCATGCACTACCATAATCAAAGCTAGTGAAGTCTACTTTTTGACACTGGCAATATGACATCTTTACCATTGTTACAGCTAAGTAAACAGCCATTTTCCTACAAGGTGATACTTATATATGTGAGATATAAAGGTCAAAAGGAATATAGCAGTTATCTTACCACAAAAAGAAGAATATGACCATACACTCTGCTTGCCAACTCAGAAGCTGTGTAGGTTATCAGCAAATAAAAGCCCTCATGGAGTTTGAGACGAGCTATGAAATTAGAATTACAGCGTGCGCAAAGGATTCTGGGGCGCAATCATTACTGAAGTGCACTAACTGTTTCGAATACCGGTATTTTTGCGGCAGTGAGTGAAAATGGTTAGCGCCTAATGAGGGATTGTATTTAACTTTAGTGGAAAATAAGCATCTCGAAAATCACATGGAAATTGCACTCTCCCCTTGTCTTCCCTCTGCAGCAATAACACACAACTAACAGCAAACGAGTCACTCTCTACTGAAGATTTTTGCTGACAAAGGTAGTACTACTGGCAAGCACAAAAGCAGCACAGCCGGCTTGAACCCATCCAAAACACTTATTTATCACTTGAGGCCAGCAAAATTGACTAACATTCATCAGTTATTTTACCAATAGTAGACGTACCAGGTCTCCAGACTCGCAAAACATCTGGGATAAGAAATGAATACTAGTACACAGTATAACAGGTTAGCATTATAGATGATAAATTATGCATCTGAAACTTTTTAATTAGTGAAACAATTTCTGTCTCTGTTGCAAGACACTCAATTGTCTTTATCGTATTTCTCATTGCAGTTACATTACATTTCAACTGTGCTGGCCAAAATCTGACAAACCATGGCTCAGAAAAAGCACAACCGTTTCCAACTGATTTTTGATACTTTCCTACAAACGAGCCTGATCGAAGATTGCTACTATGCTGTTGTTTTTCTCCTAACTCAGAATCGGCTAACATTGGCAGTGGATGAGGAAAGAGGTCAATGTTTACCAAGCGTGGACTACAATCCACTTACTAACACTACAAAAAATCCCGGTACAACATTCTACAGAAGGGTGTCTGACAACAAACTCTGCAAAACTTTTTTTTTTTTTTTGTAATGCAGGTATGTTCTGTGCAACTAAAGATTGACCTACACAAGGTTCACAGCTACACCAAAGCCCGTATTCCTATAAATTGGATTAACGAAAAGATCCAGCTAGGTTGACTAGGCGCAAAGTTGACAAAACAGTGTATTTATAAACAAACTGACCTCTCAGAGTACACACTTTAAGGTTGACTTCAGCACAATTTTCCACTTACATAACTGGTATGTAGGACAGCAGTTATATTTATAACCGCAAGTGTCTGACATTAAAAGCTTTGGCTATTAAAGTGACACTGCAGTTACTTCTACTTACAGCCGATTTTCTCCAAAATGTTAAATATAAACATTGGGTAACTCCACAATGAAAAGTAAGATGAGAAAGTACCAGAAAATGTTCAGGTACTTTTTCAACTTATTTTTCAACAGTGGAGCTACAAAATAGCTGTAAAGTTAGATGCGCTTGTGGAAGGGACTCGGCTGTAACTGCATATAATTACTATCGTCTCACAGCACGCTCGGATGTAAGCACGGAGTCGCTGTGAGACGGTACTCGGGGTTAATGAGTTAAGAGGGAGCCAGTTGCAGCAATTTAGTGCTTTATTAAAGTAATTGGCTCTGAAGCTTTTTTTATTACGTATTATTTTTAGTAGAGGTAGGTTGGGTAGGTGTTGGGTCTTGCTCCTAATTAGGTAGGTGGGTTGATGATCACCTAGACTGTCAGGTAAACAGCCAGATTGATGTACAAAAGTGGGGTGAGATACCAGAATCCAATCCAAAATGGATTGACGTTTGGTTGTTTTGTCTGTCCTAGTGGGGGTTGTGATTATTTGGGAGAACCCGTAAAGGTTGATATGCTCGGAGGGATAATCTTTGGAGCAGTTGGCCCAATCTATGTTAAAGTCACCTAGTAAGTATTGAAATGGACCTGTATGAAGCTGGGTCTGATGGATCTTTACCCTCTTTGGGTATTACAGCTACCACTGCCATAAACATTTCCATTTGTATCCTTTCTTGATTTCCATATTTCTCTGCTTTGTACAGACTTTCGCAGAATTTCGAAATATTTCTAATATGTCTACAGGATCTCTTGCTACCTTCCTTGTTATAGGCTCCCTAAGCTTGGAGGCAGCCCTTTCTACTTTCTGTTGCCAGAGTCATTGTTCTAAAGGTTTTTCTGCTCTACTGTTGTTATGAAAAAAACAGTTGTTTAACAGCAATCTTTCTAAACTCATGCATACTATCAATGTAATCCCTTATGTTCTGCTTACGATTCTGCAGTTGATTTTCTTGTTCTGAGAGATTCCCCTATTCTGCAATACTTTAACATTTGTCAGGCCTGCTAAATAATTCCTGTTACTTAACCATAGCTCACTTTCTTTTATTTCCATCCTATTTTTAAACTCCCATATTATGTAGTAGTATATCAGACTTCTTTGTAGCTAGAGGTGTTGAGCTTGGGGATGACATTGATGCATTTTGTGACACAGAAGTAGGGTCTGGGTTTAGATGGATGCCCCCACAGAGTTTCTGATCAGCAGCTGAGTGACAGAGATGGAAATACCATTCAGATCTGGATTTGTTTATAAGGAGGTGGTGTATTGTTTTCAGGTTACTTTTTACATATTTGTAGCTAAAGCGGTTGCAGGGATTTGGAGGGTGTATTTGTGACAAAACAAAAAAGGAGGGTGGTGTTTTAGGTTGTGTAAAGGGGTGTGGGTTGGTGGGTGATTTGCTCTTTGGGAAGATGCAAATTTGATAGTCATGTGTTTAAATGTGGTGTGGAGCAGTAGAGAGATTAAGTGCAAGTGTATCATCATCATGTGGTGTATTGTGTGTAAGATTTGTTGAAGATTTTAGCAAGATACCAGTGAGAAGAGAGTGCTCAATCGGTGGAAGTATCTAGAAGTTACATTTTTGTTTTGTTTAGAGAAAGATCTAGAAAGTAATCAAAATCTAAAGTTAAACATTTTTCTTTGAGTTTTTTTAATCAGACTGGTTACAGGGTTGCTGCTTGCTATTTTTCTAGACTGAAATGCAGTATTATGTCTCAAGGGTGAAAGTTGTAGGGGACATCTGCTCAACTGAAGATGGGGTAACCTATTCTAACATAGAGCAGAAGTTATGTTTTTACCATAACTAGGCATCTGTGTTGTCCATTTTCATTCTTCCTCAACGTAGGGGTTCAGATCCAACCCTCAGATCTGACTCAGTCGCATATTCCAGACTTCAGATCCAGCTCTCAAGCTCGTCCCTCTACCCATAATGCCTTACTCCATCCCCACAGCTTCAGATCAAGTTTGCTGCCATATCCCTATAGCAGGACAGAGACAGGAATAGTTTGATAGAAAAAGGCAGGGCTCAAACCTGGAACTGTAGGTTCCAATACAGTTCAACAGGTCCTCTAGAAATAAGGATGGGAGGGGAGTTGTTGAAGAATGAAGACGGTAAGAACATAACTTTTAAATGTGATGTTGGTCCTTTTCATTCTTCCTCAACATATGGGACAGACTCCCCAGCTCTGCTCTCCTTGGGTCGCCCTCATGGAAGGATATTCCGGAGTACCACAGAACCAAAGGCATCTCTGTTTATGGAAATATCCAATTTGTAATGAGTAACAAGTATGAGACTGGACCATGTAGTTGCAGTGCAAATATTGTCAATAGATGTGTGACGTCCCCTCCTCTGGCCCAGTGACCAAGGAGCCTCAATCCTCACCATTGACACCAGTGGGGAACACTGACTGAGAAAAAAATAGACGCACATTATTTTCAGATGCAGCTCTCTGCACCAAGTACAACTTCCCTTAAGAATACATGGGGAATGCACAAGCCAGTGTTGGGCTTTCTCTCCAACCCCTAAACAAAACTGCCTACTGACACAGCTATAGAGTTGAGTCCTTAGCCAGGTGTTGTAAGCCAAGTCCTCCACCACCCTTTCTGTGAAATCACTGCTCTCAAAGTAGCTGACACACACATACATAATATGTGTGTGTGTGTGTGTGGCGGGGAGGCTGGCACATCATACCCACTTTGCCACCTCCACCCAGACTATAAGGTTGACATACCGCCAGCAGAACACCCAAATCCAGCCAGCTACTCTAAGACTCTTACCAGGGTACTAGATTACTTTCAGTAAAAGTAATACGTACACAAAAAGTAATGTTTGATCAAACAGCAAGACTATTGGGACCGTGGAGCCACAGTTCCACTAAATAAATGCAATTACTCTCCAAGGTTAAATATGTTCTAAAAGACCAGCTGCAATGAAAGGTATAGATATATTTAATAATACATAATAAAATAGAATACATGAAAATACTGAATATCTATTTACAGTAAACACCAGTGTTTCAATTCACAGGAAATATAAAAACAATAATCTGGAAAGACTCAGACACAGAAAAACAATATTCAGCTAATCTCACTATATTTTCTAATTGACTGAAGAATTACTGTTCCATAGTTTACTTACTAAAGCAAGGCAAGATGAACTTAGAGGAGTGTCTCTTGCCAGGTCTAACAAAAATTGCATCTATCACATCTCCCACTAGTACTCAAATACAAGTGCAGTGCTGGCTACAGAATAATATCACATCTGGTCATCTTGACTCTGTAGTTCCCACACTATCCCCTCACTAGCAACTGAGCCAGGAACTGGCACAGAGGTATCACAATACACACACAGAACTTTGCTAAAGTTTAATACAGCATCTGGATGCTATAAAACAATTCCAACACTTTCACTCTTCCTACAGAAAGGCTTTTCACAGATATTGTATATCTGGCTGCATTCAGACCTGTGGGATAAAAAATTTATGGCCTAAACCAAGTCATTTAACTTCAGGCTATTTTTCTTAAGGTTAGCTGGGCTGAGCTTAACCCCTTTCTGTCCATTATCTTTTGTTAAAATATATACATTTAATCAGTTACAACAATACACTCAGACATACACGTATATTTCTTTTCTGTCCAGCAGGACCCACTGCTGATACATTTTTAACACAAGCAACTTTACAAATACATTTTTAACACAAGTAAATGTATAAATCAGTTTGATATTCAAATGACATATAATTCCTTACAAAACTCCAGCTAGCTATGCTGGCATATGTTACACACACACTGCCCTACTCCCCCTAGCACGGCTGGCACTACCTCACATCATCACAAGATGTTCTTGACCAAAAAAAGCAGATGATGTGGCAATGGAACTGGTTGAATGAGCATTGGGAGGTTTGGATAATGTTATACCTTTCTGATAATAAATCCAGGAAATACAGTTTGTTATCCATTTTGCTAAACTAACTTTGGCAACTGAATAACCTAGCCTTTTTGGAGAAAAAGAAACAAAAAGTTGGTCTGACTTTCTGATTTGTTTTGTCCTGTGAAGATAAAAATGTAGTTGTCTGGGCACATCAACAGCAGCATGTACTCTCCTTTATTTGAAAAATTTGGAAAGAAAACTGGTAAGTGAATGGATTAGTTAATGTTATTTGCAGAAACCACTTTCGGTAAAAAGGAAGGGTTAGTTCATAAGGAAGCCCTATCCTTATGAAACATTATATAAGGAGTTTTTGAGGAAAGAGCCTGGAGTTCAGACATTCTCTTTGCAGAAATAATGGCTACTAAGAAAACTGTTTTCGATTATAGCAATTTCAAATCGGATGGAGCTGAAGGCTCAAAAGGTTTCCTTGTTAGGCCTTGTAGCACAACTGTCAGAGCCCAAGCTGGTGAGGGATCCTTTATTGGAAGCCTTAGGAATAAATTCCTTTCATGAAAATTTTACACAGTTTAGACAAAGCTAGAGAAACGTGTCTGCTCCCAGTGTGAAAACTAGAAATAGCTGCCAGTTGAATTACAGAACAAATGGCTCCTTTTTCAAAAAGAGGCGTCAAAAACTGGGCAATTGTAGAGACTGGGGCAGAAAAAGGGTCAATTTCCTTATTCAAATACCAAAAGGAGGATATTCTCCATTTGCTTTTGTATACCTTTTTAGTAGATTCTTTCTGAGAAACCAATATAATGTTGCATACAGGGGAAGAAAGCCTGGGCTGACTAACTCTTACTGAAAGTGAAGAAACTATGTGGTTAGTCTTAAGGTTTGAATGTAGGGATGTTGGATCTCTGATGGGTGTGACAGGAGATCCAGAGGTGGCTCCAGTATCCATGGAGGATAACACAGATGAGACCATAGGAAGGGGAACCATACTTGCTGAGGCAATGAGGATTACTGAGCTCTTCAGCCTGCTTGCTTTCTGTAAAAATCTGGGAATCAAGGGAAGAGGAGAGTAAGCATAAAGGAGACCTGAGGGCCAAGCGTGAACTACAGCATCTCTCGGTGCTGCACTTCTTGTTGAGGGGAGTGTCAAATAGGTCACAGCAAGGTCAGCCTCAATGCCGCAAGATCATCTCTACTACAGATTGATTGAGAGACCACTTGGGGGACATCAAAATGGACCTGCTTAGTTTGTCAGCTAGCATGTTGGTTTTCACGAGTATGTGCATTGCAATTAGAAGGTGGTCTGATGAGACTGCCCATTCCCATACTCTCATGGCCTCTGTGCAAATGAGATAAGAGAGAGTTCCTTCTTGTTTGTTGATGTACCAGAATACAGACATGTTGTCCATCTGAACTGCAATAGCCCCCAAAGGGAGAACATTGTGAAATGCCTGCAACACAAATAGGACTGCTCTTATCTCTAGGACACTGATAAGCAACTTGGTCTCTTGGGGGGGATCATGTGCCTTGGACCATTCTTCCCAAGAAATGTCTCCCACCCCAAATGAGAAGAGTCCATGGTCACCGTGGCCATTAGGGTTGGTCGAACAAAGGGTTTGCCTAGATGAATATTGTCCAATTGCATCCACCATCAAATGTATTGTTTGCAAAGTGGGGTGAGCCTGACTGAAAAGGATAGGGGTTGATATAGAATGGATCACTGAACAGCTAAGGCCCATTGAAAAACCTGCATAAAGAAGTGTGCCAAAGGAAGCAGCATGATAGCTGCTGCCATGGAATCTAATGCTTGCAGTACTGACCGTGCCAGTGGAGCTGAATGAGGAAGAACACAATGGATCTGGCTTCTGATAATAGAAATACGATGAGTAGGTAAAGACGTTATTTGTGTTGTCATATCTAGAAGAGCACCAATAAACTCCAGGCTCTGTACTGGTGTTAGATTCAACTTGGCATGATTTATTGTTATGCCCAACAAATGCAAATCTGGCGCAAACAGTCCCTGGCATGCAGGAAAAGATTCTTGGAGGGGGTGGTGAGAAGCCAATCGTCTAGATATGGAAACGTCCGGAATCCCTTCAGTCTCAAATGATCTACCCTACTGACATGCATTTGGTAAACACCCTGAAAGATGTGGTAAGTCCAAAGAGTAGAGCTCTGAATTTGTAATGACTGGCTCCCAGCCGAAAATGTAGATGTCTTCTGGATTGCCTGTCTATTTTGATAGGACAGTACTCATCCTGAAGATCTAATGGGCACATCCAATATTCCATGACAATTTGGAACTTTGCTTTATCTACTGATTTAAATTGCTAGATCCAAAATGGATCTAGATCCCCTGTTGTCTTTAGCACAAAAAAAACTGTGAATAAGTTCCAAATCCTGTCTGGTCTGGAGGGACTTTTTGGATGGGTCTTTTGTCTAGCAGCTTTTGGATTTATTGTGCTATTGCCTTCCTCTGACTGGCTGGAACATCAGAAAGTTTCTTCCTTTTGTGAGATGGAAGAAGGAAAAATTGTGCATAATAAGCCCTGGATAGTATGCTTAGCACCCATGTATCTTGTGTTATACCTGCCCAAGCGTCTGGATGCAAAGACAATCAACCAGACGGTCTCCAGAATTGGACAGTCAGGGCAGTGCTTCAAGAGCACTGAAAGGGCCTGTTCGAAAAAAGAATCTCTAAAGCCTTGATTCTGCGGGACCTCTTCTGCCTTTACGGCAATATCTACCATTGAAATTTCCTCCTTTGCTTCTGGAGAAATTGTCACCGTGCAGGTCTTGGCAAATTTCCAAATATTTCTGGAACCACATCTTCTTGCCACCTCTCTGATTCCCGAAAAAAGTTCATTGAGGGGATGAAAAAACTTGATTCTCACAGCAGAGTCTTTCCATCTTTTTCGCTGTGGATAGGTGTCTCTTTTACTAATGGCCTAAACAAGGAAGTGCCATCAAATGGGGCACTAATAAAAGACATCTTAAAAGGTTCTGCAAAGCCACATCCAGGCATGCCTCCTTATGGCAATACCTGAACCGGAAGCTCATGGGGTGCCTTCACCAGTGTATGAGACCAATCTCATTGAAGCAATGTATATGGACAAGAGAGTGGCCAGCTGAGAAGATGTCCTTTTGAAATCAGAAGACACAGACTCTGACAGAGTATGTGAAAGCTCCTTGGTCAAATCTCTCTGAAGTCGAATAAAATGTGTCAAGTAATTTAGTGACCTCAAGGTAAAGGCTGCCGAGGCAAAAGTTCACATTCCAAACCTGTCCAATGCTCTAGACTCCATGTTAGACAGATGGATAGCAGAGCTCTGTTCCTGCAGCTTATTCTTGGTGGCTGCCAGCACCACCATAAGATCAACTGGGACCTCTTTGCTCCAGTGTGGTCTGCCAGTTGGCAGGAATAAAAACTTGTCGGATCTTTTAAGAATGGGCTCAACGTTATCCAGTTTCTTCCAAGCTCGATGGTCAACTAGATCAATAAGTTCATCTGCCCAGGGGGGTGACCCAAGATGTAGATGGGCCAGAACCAAATGCATCCAAAACTACTGATTCTTCTGGGGAGGGGTTTTGGAAAGATCAGCCACCTTTCTGTTTCAAGATTTCTAAAATATCCCCAAATGAGATGCCATCTGGTGATGATCTGGGGGACCCCTCACCTTCATCAAAATTGGAATCCTCCATGAAAGACTCCATCAAGGAGCCAAAGTGTCTCCTTCTGCACATCATCTTCCGATGCTGCTCCTCTGTGGGATGTTTAGGTGAGGTGTCATAACAGAGGGGGAAGTTCCTCTAATAGAACTGGCTGGACACTTATAAGTTTTGGCTGTCCCTGTTGAATAGGTCTGAGGGACGCTGAGCTTGTAACTGATGGAAGAAAAGGAGTAAAATCTAAAATATGAGAGGGCAGTTCTCTGTGAAGAGAAAAAGCCGACACACCTGGAGAGACCCCAACCAGATGAAGGTATGTCCAGACCTCCTTTGGATCTGAGCTTCAGGAGTGGAACCAGATCCGAACTGTCCAGGACCAAGGCTCTGACAGGAAGGGACAAGATCTGACAAAATTGGAGCAGGGCCTATCGCCTTAGATCCAACACCGACACTTCAGGTCCAAAATCCATTCTGGTCCGATTTTATCAGAGCAGGACTAGTCAAGGATATTTTTGTTGTGAAGGAAGAAGCTTTCCTCAGATCAGACACTGGACCTCCCAGGGATCTTGGATCCTGTGGCTCCAAAACCACTGGATGGATCGGAGGAGGAAAGAAATTAGCTTTAGAAATGGTAGGCATACTCACAGATCCAACAGGGGATGGAGCTGGTAAGACCCCCATCTAGATCTCAGAAACTTTTTCATCATCCTAAAAACATCTACTTCTGACAATTTTCTGGAGGACCTACAGGAAAAAGAAGATGGAGGCCTTGAATGCTTCTTAGGAGTTTGAAGCAATTTTGAAGGCAGGGTAGGTGAAACTGGTTTAATGGCAAACTCAGGAGTAGTACTCCTATAAGTGGTACCTTGCTTTGGATCCAATGGTGTAGGATCTGAGGGTATAATTGTAGGGATTATTGTGATCACTGAAGTTTAAGGTTTTGGATTCGATTGTTGAATATTAGGATCCGATAGCATCAGATCTGATAGTTTTCTAGACTTCTAGTCTTTGTCAAAGGCTTTGAGGAAGATCTGTGGGTCTTTGGTGGGGAGCACTTACTTTGCTCCACAGCAGCAGACCTGCTATGTTTAGAGGGGGTTTGAGCCCCTGAAGTAGTAGAAGGAAGAAGACTCCCTTAGAATCAATTTATTTTGTCTGTCAACTAAAGCTCTATGGTTGAATGTGGCACAGATCTTGCGTGCAGTGTCCAAATGTCCATCCCCAAGACAGTACACGCACTCCTTATGGGCATCCAAATTCGGGATCTTATGCCCACAAGAAGTGCATTTTTTTAAAACTTGTGGGCTTGTTAGACATGTTTGAAGAAAAATACCCACACAATCCTTATAACAGAGAATTGTGAAGGCAATAAAATAAGCAAAAAAACATTTTTTTTAATAGGAAAAGGTAGATAGGAGAAATAAAAGCTTAATTACCAACTATAGTAAACAAAAGATACCCTGAGTGAAGGGTAAACAAAAATGCCAATGACGGTTGTAAGTTACTATATAGCAATAGTAATAGGAAGCAAACAAAATGCCCTAACACTAGCGAGAGAGACTGAGAGGGAGGAAACTATGTATGTATAGAGAGATACAAAAGGAGAATATTAAAACAAATTATTTTGTAACTCTTGAAAACCTTATACTAGCACTCGAGAGATTGGAACCTGCATCTGTTTGCAATGGTGTCACACTTGATCTGAAGTGAGGGGATGGAGTAAGGCAAGGGTAGAGGGAGAAGCTTGAGAGATGGATCCGAAGTCTGGAATATATGGCTGAGTGAGATCTGAGGATCGGATCCGAACTCATATGCTGAGGAAGAATGAAAAGGACGACATTAAATCAGTGCATTTAATGTACTGCTTAGCAGTAAGGTAAGACCAGCTTGGTGTGGGGGAAAACTGGCTTTAATGGCATACCTAATGGCACTTGGACATAAGCCAGTATTTTCCTGCTCTATTAGTGTCTATTCTTTGTTTAAACTTTTCCAAGAGGTGAGACACTCAGGATGAACAAATTTTGTCTAACAGGTGACTAGAAAAGATATTCAGAACCCTAGCAGTAAAAGGAGATGGCTAGTTCTCCTGTGCTAAGCAGATGAATTCCTGGGGGGCTCTAGATGCGTACTTGATGAGGTTGGATAGTAAGTAATATGGTTTTAAGCAGATAATACTACTGTGATGGACAGTATAGGGTGGACGAATGTGTGGAAATTGTTCTGATATGTAGCTGTGTCTTTAAGCAGATTTGTGATCTCATTAAAAAAATGGGAGGAAAGCAACGGGATTAAATTTGTAGATATGGGGGGTGGGCTGGCAGTGAAGTGGGCCAGACCTCCCACTATTGTGGGAGACAATCAGTCTGGGCCTTCTCAAATCCAGTGTGGTCCTATATACCCCAGCCCAACAAACGGCCTGAGGCAGTGTTTTTCTGCGGCTGTTAAAAGACAGAAACTAAAAGTGAAGGTACACCACTAAACAAGTGATAAACCAAACCCAGTAGAATGGGGAGCAGTACAACTGCACTGATGTACCATTGTGGTGCTCGAGGATGCTTAAACATGAAAGCAGTCCACTTAGAGGGAGAGTACATCAGTAAAAATAAGGGTAAGCAATTTATGACCTCTGCACATGCAGTCTTGGTTCTGGCAATACTCTTAATACTCAAGCTATGTGACAGAGGAAACAAAAACAGCTAGTACAATTACCTAAAGTATTTACAGCAGTAAAGAGGTGCATATGGGTAAATTGCAGGTCCTCTGAATGCTGGTATGTAACTTCTCCGTTCAGTGATGGATGTGTGTCAGACTTTAAAGCAGCTTCGTCCCTGCATTTGAATTCTTACTACTCTGTAGTATTAAGGATGGCACCCTGACATTAGCAATTAGAATGGAGAGCCACATCAAAGAAATAAATCCAGAGGGAAAAGGACTAGGGCAGTTAAACCTCACAGAATAGTTACCACCACTATCTCTGGGAGTCCTACTGGATCTTTAGAATAATCCTGGAAATTAGTGGAAATGAATACATGAAAATTTCTGTGCATGAGAAAGTATTGGTCTTCTATGCCTGCTTGCAAGGAACCTTTTTAACTATTTATTTTGAAAGAACAACAGATCTATTTCAGGAGTTCCCCACACCTGGGTCAATTCATGGAAAGCTCCTGGGTGCAATTTCCATTCATGAGTGTCCGACTTGGTCCTGCTCAGCTTACTGCAAAAATGTTTTGCTCTGACAGAATGTATGAAGGCTGGGGAGTCAAACAGAGCTGAATAAGTGCACCCTAGGCTACTATGGCAAGTTTACAAAAGAAAGATAAGATCTGGTGCCCACTGTCTGTGTAAGACATCACTGTGGTTTTGGCTGGGATAATCTGCAGAGCTCCTGCAGACCATAGATGGTTTAAGGCTTTTAGAGCATTTATTACCGCTATGATCTCCTTGACCTTTATCTACTTTTGTCAGTCTTACTTGTTCCATAACCTATGTACGTTCACCCCTTTGGACACAGCTCACAAAGCAAACAATGAAGCATCTGTTGTGACAGACTGACGAGGAACAGGAATGGAGAAAGCAAGACATGGATTGAAAAATAAATGAAACACACAGTAATTCTCTTCTTAGAAACCCCAGGACCAGAATATGAAAAGATAGTGGGTGTTAACACTGGGACAAGACTGAACTGTGATACCAGAGATTTTTTATAGTGCGTATACTGACCATGGGAAACATGATAATCATATAGGTCAAGAAACACAGAATCCAGAGATGTTCCTTGGCAGATATCAGGGACTCAGTGGAAAAGATCAGGAACTTTTCTTTGTTTACTTCTACCTAGTCCAAAAAAGGAAATGCTCTTTCTAGGGATGCATCCAGAAAGCATCCCAGAAAAAAAAATTTTATGAGAAGGAATGTGAAAGAATTTTGTAAGTTCATCTGGAACCTCAGACTGAGGAAGAGTTCCCATGTATACATCAAATGGGATCATCCATTACCAACAGTTCAAAAGATAGATGCTAGAAAACCAGATATAGTGGTCCAAGAAAAGAAGAAAAGTAGCAGTGATAAGTGAAATTACCACACCCAGTGACCACAGTGTCCTGTGTACAGAGAGACACAAAGTCATAAAATATCAGGATTTGGAAGCAGAAACAAGAGCAATCTGGAAGAAAGATACCCAGATAGTTCCAGTAGTAGTAGGAGCAACGGGTCTTATAAAAAAAAAAAAAAAAAAAGTCTACATTCATATTTAGGTATGTTACCAATACATCTAACTCTGTACAAATTGCAGGAGGAGTCATTACTGGGCACATTGCGGGTGCTCTGAAGAGCACTTTAGACTGACATCAAAGAGTGAAACAATACTAATTTCATGAATTTTAATCATACTTTGACTTAGGAATGGGGTCCATTCCCATCATGGTATTAGAAACCCAAAAGATTTGGAGAAATTAAAAAGAAAGAAGAGTTTCTTGACACAAGTCAAAGAATCTTGATATTTGGAAAAAGAGTCTGCAAATATAAAAGTCATCCAAATATGATAAGATGTGAATGCCTTGTAGTCTGCAGTGAGCAATTAGTAGAGCCAGACACTTTGTAAACAGGGTATGAATGTTGATTTTAATTGGCATGTATTACTTTAAATATTTTTTAAGTGTTTGATGGTATTATCTGATGACTTTATTGTTTGCTTATTTAACAGTGTATATAAACCAAGTGTGTGATGTGAAGTAACCGTGTACTCCAAGAAGGCAGTGCATGCCAAGACGTCAGAGAGGAATACATTTTATTCATTGGGTTCCTGGTATTTGTTCTTCGTTCTATTTGCTGTCTTTGCTTTGCTGCTTTGCTGTTGTTTTTGCTACATGCCAAAGGGGGAACTGTACTCAATGACGAGTCTGACAAGGACTCAGTAGAGTTGTAATACTACTTCCTTGGACCTGGACACCATACCCTCACTTATGAGTTGGGCAACATACACTGATTGTCTTACTATCTTGGCTACGAGAAGTCAAACACCAGATTACTGTCTACATGGGGTCAACTCTTAGGGGTGTTTTATCAATGAATTAATTAGCTTGCGTGGACACTTTCCCAAAGGACACTATAACACATTTCTTTGCATTGTGTTTTAATCTGTGGCTTTCTCACCAGTTATTTGTTTGTGTTAGACCCTCTTGAAGAATGTTGGTGCCATGGGAGAAATCTATGATAGCTCTCAATTTACAGTCATCTATGAACTTGGTGAGCCAGAGGCCTTTGACATTAGCCTTAAATTCTGAAAAGTAGATGCCAAACGGGAAGGGCCCAACACAGAACTCTGGGGTACTCCCGTGATGACCAGTCACTTGGTGGAGGTGGTCTCAACAATTCTGACTTCTTGAGTCCTATCTGTGAGCCAGATGATAATCCTGCAAGTTATGCATGGATTTACACCTAGTTCTGAGTGTCTGTCAACAATACCAGAGTGGGATATTTTATCGAATGCCTTGATCAGGTCAATGTAAACAGCATGTGCCATTTTCCCCTTATCCATAGCTGTAGTTACCCTCTCAAAGGTTAAGTAGGCAAGACCTTCCCTTAAAAAAGCCAAACTGAGATGGAACCAGTGACTGCATATTGTCAATGTCCTTCTTGATCATTTCCATGGTAACTCATTCCATGGCTTTGCATATTAGACTTGTCAGACTGATGGGTCTTTAGTTCTTGGGGTCAGTTGATGGCTCACCCTTATAAAGAGGGATGACCGTTGCAGCCCTCCATTCACATGGCATGTGACCTATTTTGAGACTGTAGTTAAAGAGTGCTTCAAAAGGTCCTGCTAAGTCATGCTTTTGGGCATTTAGGAGACAACCTGAGATATTGTCGGGCCACTCTGAATCAGTCTTTTTGGCCTCAGACAGCAAATCCAGGACCTGCTCCCTTGTTGATAGTTTGAGCAGATATGGTAGAAAGGATATCATATGGGGTAGTGGGGGTGACGTTAGTTTACTCATTTAACTAATACACTTTTTATATCCATGTACCTTTGTCCATCTAGCCTCCTTCCTACTACTCAACTGTCCCATTCATTCCTCTTGGGCTGATAAGACAAACCCTGCAGAATGGGGAACGGTACCATCCAGCAGTATGTGGGGATTATGGTTTCCCTTTAAGGTCCTAGTTTCCCTCTCTGCATACATCTGTGTGTCAAATGGGCTGGAATGCAACAAGCCATTGAGATGTAGAACTCACATTCTCTCTCACACACACACCTGTGCGTGTGTGTGTGTGTGTGTGTGTGTGTGTGTGTGTGTGTGTGTGTATATATGTATATGTATATATATATGTATATATATATATATATATATATATATATATATATATATATATATATATATATATGGGAGCACTTTATAAGCTCGAAATACTGAAATCTCGAATTTCAGAATCTCGAGCTCATAAAGTGGAAGGATCGGAAGATCGCAACCCCAGAAGCGCAAAATTCAAAATCTCGAATGCGGGAGATTTTGAATTAGTGGTTCTGGTGTAGCGCTGTGTTCATGGATTCAGGTAAGTGTTTATGTTTAAGGGTGTTGGGTAGGGGCTGTAGTGTGTGTTAGTGTGTGTTGTTATTGTGATGTGTGTGCGCGAGAGGAATGTAGTTTGTGTGGTGCTGTTTTGTGTGTATGTAGTGCGACCCTGGAGTTAGAATATTTAAGTAGGGGGTGTGGTGGGGGTGCAGCCCCCCACATGGGGATTGCCCCCCTGCATATAATAAGGGTAGATGTGTGTGCTTCTTTAGTTATGTTTGTGTGTTGTATTGGTGTTTGAAAGTGTTGGGAGTTTGAATTTCGCGGTTTTGTGGTTTCGGGATTTAGGCTTTCGCAGTTTTGTGGTTTCGGGTATTTGGATTTTACACACTATGGGCTCAAGATTTTGAAATTCGAGATTTTAGAATTTTGAGCTTATTAAGTGAATCTATATCTATATATATATATATATATATATATATATATATATATATATATGGGTCCTATTCAAATTACCGAAACGCCAGTTTGCCGACACGCGGAAGAGGAACGCGAAAGGACCGACAACGCAGTTGACCGACATGCTGAAATCCCGACAGCTGGAAGACCGACAAGCGGAACGTGTAAGCGCGACTTGGTAAGTATGCGATAGTGAGGGATTTAGGATTAGGGAGCGGACAGGTAAGTGTGCAATAGTGAGGGATTTAGGGTTAGGGTGTGCGAAAGGTGAGTGTGCGGTAGTGTCGGAGTTAGGGTTTGGGTAATGTAAGTGTGTGTTAGTGACGGGTTTATGTTTTAGGGTGGGTTAAGTAAGTTAGGCATAGGGTGCAGGTAGGGTAAGTGTGCGGTAGTGTCGGACCTTAGGGTTAGGGGTGGGTTAAGTGAGTTAGGGTTAGGGTGCAGGTAGGGTAAGTGTGCGGTAGTGTCGGACCTTAGGATTAGGGGTGGGTTAAGTGAGTTAGGGTTAGGGTGCAGGTAGGGTTAGGGTGCGGTAGTGTCGGACCTTAGGGTTAGGGGTGGGTTAAGTGAGTTAGGGTTAGGGTGCAGGTAGGGTAAGTGTGCGGTAGTGTCGGACCTTAGGGTTAGGGTTTGGGTTAGGGCTAGTGGATATGTAATGTAGTGTAATGTGTTGTTTACGTGTAGTGTGTCAGTGTAATGGTGTTCGGTGTTTTGCGTTGTCGGTATTGTGTGTTGTCGGTTGTTTGGTGTCGGTGGTTTGCGTGTCGGTGTTCTAAAGTAGATCCATATATATATAAATAAAATCAATAGTCCTGTCCCTCCAGAGACAACAACTCCACAAGATTCGTGGTCATCTCCGAGGATTTTGCAATGCAAATTTGACCAGGTGCATGCACATACGTACACACACACACACACACACACACACACACACACACACACACACACACACACACGTACACACACACACACACACACACACACACACGAGTTATATTATTCCTCTCATCCCTCAACCTGTTCCAAAAGATGCCTGAGCTACTTATCAAACTCATACCACTTGTGGTCACAGTCAGGCCCTTTGGGGCTGGCAATCACTCTCCTTTTTCACACCAGCTTAAACCTATTCAAGGTCACACAGGAGTTGCAGCTTTTCCTGACAAGCAATGGGAAAAAAGGAGCTCAACACGATGCCAGTCCAGTCATGAACACCCAACACTACACAATTCACAGCACTCCAATTCACTTGCCTGCTTGCCTCTGGATTATGACAAGAAATGAGAGATAACACTGAAAACCTCTGTGAACAGAAGACGTCATAGATGGAGAACTAAACTGGACAAAACATGATCTATGAAGCAGTAACACAAGCCACTGCACTGATGCGGTATTGTACTACTATAACTTTAAATTAAATAATGAATAGTGTCAAAATATATTTTTCTGCATTTTCTCATTCATATCAAACCTTCAAAAAGCAATGCAAGAAATAAACACGTTAAACGTAATAGTAAAAATACTTTAACAAATTCACTTTCATCAGATTGGTACACTAAGCTATTCATATTTGCATCTGCCGATGCAACTCAGAAAGCTGTCTCATACCAAAAATTATATTGACAAGTGACATTTTTATACTCGCCTTGTAGGAGTGGGCACCAACAGTTGGCCCACAGGGTAGTAGAATCTGCTTCAATTTTCTTGTCAGCTGCCTCCAAGTGACGTTGTTCCTCAGCCCAGGAGCTGAATATGCTTGCAGCTCGTGTGTGCAGTGTATGCATTAAATCCAGAAGCTGTGTATGAAAATAACACAAATCAGTACAAAGCACCAAAACAATGGAAAAGAGTTCATTATGTCAGCAGACCTTGGGAAGCTACTCTTCAGTAGCTGCAATATTTGGGTATAAAACTGTACACTTTCTGAAGTGGCTCTTAAAAAACTCAAACTCTCACATGCAAGATCCTAAAAATGTAATAAGAGGCACACAAGCTGGAATATTCCAATGATCCTTGGTTCTTTTTCAAGAGACACTGTAGCTCACAACATCCATACTGACTAATAAAAATATAAGCCTAAAGTTGCCTTAACATGTCTTACTGCAAAAAGGTAGCAAATGAAAAGTGCCATGCAGTGAAGATATGAAGAATAAGAATAATGCACCTACTGCAAAAGGCCCTCTTGAAGACAAAGAGGAGTACTCATTATACTTTGCTTTGAAGGGATAATTTCATGGGGTGTTAACATTTTGGTAGCTTACAGAACCCAAACCAGTGATCAACTGTAGATGGGGCAGAAGGGACTTCAGAGCAAAATGCTCTGAAGGAAAAACCTGTCTGAAATAAGTTTTACTTCTGCAGTGGGTAGTCAGCAGGTAGCCTCAACACAGAAATAAGCTGCATGCATATTTCAGAAAAATGTGGAAGAGGCAGCTGGCCACTCATCTTCCAGATGGAAAAAAAAAATCAGTGGTGTCTCCTGCTACTGCTTTGGCCAAGGAAAATGACAACTAGCTTCTTGGTGATAAAACAATGCAACTGGCAATCTATCTGGAGGTGATCTGTTTGGTAGCTGTAACACTCACCTTGACACAGGAAAAGGAAACAAAACTAAACTTATGTACTTACCATAATGATACAGCCATGTTTTCTCATTTTTGTCTGGTACAACATTTGGGTTGTCAGATCTGATCAGATCCAACCTTGGTGCCTTCTCCCAGAGGTTTCAGTTCAAAACTCTAACTCCCTCCTTACTCACAATTTCCTACTCCTGTCAAATCTACCTGAGATTGAGTCTGCTGACTGTTTCTAACCACAGAGAAACTATCATGATAGAATAAAATTCATAGGTTGGTACTGGGCTATCGGCCCTAGGGCCTATACAAGCCTAGCCATAACAATTCCCCAGATATTTCTTTCCACAATATTAACTTTCCTGGATCCCTGTCTAGCAGGGTGAATGACGTGATCCCCGGGGTGAATTTCCTATCTCCCATCCAATTGTCAAGGTTCCTTTTGAAGAGGGCCAAGGAGGCGCTCTGCTTGACATGTATGGGCAGTCTATTCCAGAGTATGTGGAGTCTCTGGGTCAGGAACCTATCCCTCCAGCATGTTTTGTTCATTGTAATGACAAGGTTTAGATCTCTGGAGCATGTGGCTCTGAGGGATTGGGATTTCTTTAAGTGGAGCATGTGCAACAGCTTAGGGTTTGACATGGCCTTGTATGTTAAGCAGAGATCGCCACTGAGTAGACGATATGCCACAGGGTATAGCTGGAGTTTTTTTTAAACAGTCAGCATAGGGCATCTGCTTTAGGCCTGTGATTCTTTTAGTGAGGTATTTCTGTGGCCTTTCCAGCTGTTGCAGATGTCTTGTAAGGTACATACCAAACGGGGCGTTGTACTTTATAATGGGTCTAATAAGAGATGAGTACAGTGAGACAATGACCTCCTTTTTTCTGGACAAAAAGCCCTTAATGATGAGGTGTGCAACAAAGAAGGATTTCCTGACTGTTGTGGCAATATGGTTATCGAAGGTGAGACCACTGTCCACCTGTGTCCCTAAGTCTCTCATCACACTTTCAGTATTTAGGGTACTGCCACCTATGTGGTAATTCATGGGTACATGTTTTTTCCCAAAGGGGATAACTACATTTTTTGGCATTAAGCTTGAGCCCATGGCTCTGTCACCAAGCATCTGTTTCTGTAAGGCCCTTTTGTAGAATAGCCACATCATTTGGGGATTCAATAATGGCACCCAGTTTGCAGTCATCTGCGAACTTTGTTAGCCAGAGTCCCTTAGTGTTGGCCTGTACTTCAGAGAAGTAGATGCCAAAAAAGTGCGGTCCCAGGACTGAACCCTGAGGTACTCCATTTGTCACTTGTCTGGAGTTGGATTTGGAGTCGGCGACTTTTACAGTCTGGGTTCTGTCAGTAAGCCAGCTGGCAACCCATCGAGTGACGTAGGGATTTATGCCCAGCCTAGTAAGTTTATCTATGATTCCAGAGTGGGGGATGGTGTCGAAAGCCTTGGTGAGGTCCAGATAGGCTGTGTGGATCGCCTTACACTCATCCACAGCTCTGGAAACTGATTCTAAAAAGCCAGTCAGGTTCAGGAGACAAGATCGGCTCTTCACGAACCCAAACTGGGTGGGGTCCAGTGTTTGAAGGTTGCCAATGTCGGTTTATAAGTTCCATGATAATGCGTTCCATGCGCTTGCAGATCAGGCTCATAAGACTGATGGGACGGTAGTTCTCGGCATCCAAGGTGGATCCCCCCTTGTGGAGTGGGATAACTGTAGCTGTGCGCCACTCAGTGGGCATGAAGCCTGAGGTGAGGCTATGATTAAACATGACACTTGGGTGAGGTGTCAGTTCATTTTGTAGCTCATGTAGTACACAGCCCGGGATGTCACATGGTCCCATGGATGCTGTATTCTTAGTTTTGGAGAGTGCGGTGTGGCCTTGATTACAGGAATTTGGCAATCTTTTGGTACTGAGATGGGCCCTTTGGGGGTGGGAGGGGGTGAATTTGTCAGTGAATCGATCTGCCAGGATATAGTTAATATCCTTGGGATCAGTATATTTAATGCCATTCTGTTGTAGCTTAGAGCAGATCTGAGCATTGCCATTTAGATTCTTGACATAACTATAGAATGCCTTGTGTCTGTCTTTGGAATCTTTGGCAATTTTATTTTTGTAACTAGCTTTTGGAGGATTTTATGAGGGATCTCAGTTTCTTACTGAGGCTGGTAAGGGAGTTTTTTGCATCCTTTTCTGCAACAGTTTCTTCTTTCTGTTGTATAGTTTGTTTATGGCAGGGGACCCACCAGATTGGCTTCCTTTTTTTGGAGGACAGCATCTTGATTCTATTTGGGATGGCACGATTCATGCACGAGTGGATGTTCTCGTATTGTGCACCTTAGTGTAGGATTCAGCAGTCGAACTTTCAGCTTCCATCTGCATGGGTGCCATGAAGTTTGTCACTTCTGACTTGAGTAGCATGAAGTTGGCTTTGGAGAAGTTTTTTACGGAGGTTTCCATACTGGGGGGTGGGGGTGGGATGTGGATGTCAAGGGTGATTTGCTTATGTCAGACCTGACCAATGAGGGGGTGACCACTGGCATGGAGCATCTATCTCCCATGTTGGTAATGACCAGGTCTAGGATATTAAAGCTCCTGGTGGGACAATGGATTAGTTGATCCAGGGTGTTGGAATTTATGAATTCCAAGAACCGCTGGGAAAAGGTGTTGGTACCCGAGTAGTTTTCCCAGTTAATGGCAGGGTAGTTGAAATCATCCAGTATTAGGGTGTTTGGTTGTATCTTAATATTTTCCAGTATGTTTAGAAAGGTGTAGTGAGAGTCTTGGGGGAATGGTGGGGGATCTGTAGCAAGCGACAATTTGGATTGCAGTCTTACCTAGTGTTAGTTGCACCTGGAGAATTTTCGATGCATTGTGTTGGGCAACTAGCATGGAGGTGTGAATATCCTTGGTGAATATGGACACTCCTCCACCTTTAGTGTTTCAGTCTTGGTTTGGTGGCCAAAAAATGTGATGAGTTGTAGCCTGGTATTGCAGGGGTGCTCCCTGGAGCCTTGAACCAGGTCTCAGTTATTGCACAGATATCAATGTTCTCCATTTTTAGGAGTGCCTCGAGAGAGTGCATTTTGAGGTGTAGACTTCTAGCATTGAGTAGCATTACCTTCAGATTTTGCATGCTTGCATCTGTTACGGTGGTGGTTTTGTCCTTTGAATCTTGCCTAAAAAAGGCACTATAGGGGTGGCAAGAGCTTTAGCCAGTAACCTGAATCCCAGGGGTGAAAGGTGCAGACCATCTCTGGCAAAGCATCGTGGTTTGTCGATCATGTCTTCCCAGGCAGATAGATACTGGATCCCCTTTGAATGACACCAGAAGCTTAGCCAATTGTTGAAGTCAATCATTTTGTCCTTATACTGTGGTATCATTCTGGGCGAGGGCAGGATACTACTCAGGGCTAGGGTCATACCTGCCTGTACCACATGATCCGAGAGGTCTTCCATGTCTCTTTTCATGTAGTCCAGGGAGGTACGTTTCAAGTCATTCACTCCAACATGGACAATGACAGAGTCGCATTTGTACTTGTTGTGGAGTGACTTGATTGCATGCATTATGTGGCGGATCCTGGCACCCAACAGGTAGCTGACTGTAATTTTCTCCTTGTTCAGCCTGGTGAATGGGACATCAGTGTGCCTGACTATAGAGTCACCTATGACTGAAGTGTTAGGTACGTTGTCTTGCCTTAGGGGCTGTTGTTGGATGGCACACTGGTGTTGTGAGCTGTGTGTCACTTTGGTTGTGACTGGTGTTTGTTTACGTTTCAGCTTCAGAGGTCCCTGTTGCTTGGGTAGGTTAATGTTAAGGGCCTCTGCATATGTGGGTTTAGTGTTGCTATGTGTGGGTGTTGATGGTGTGTGGGTTTTGAAGGGCTATGTGTTGGTTGAGGTGTAGTGCAGGTGTTAACCTTCTCCTCTTGACTGTCTAGCACAATCTTGGCTGGAGAGAGTTTTGCTTCCAGTTTGGCTATGTAAGCGCATCTCTCACAGGTTGTAGTGTTGGGTGGTAGGAGGAGAGGGTTGTCTGTGTACATGAGGCAGTTGTTGCATTGCCCCAGTATGCCCAGATTCACCAGGTGGACAGGAGAAATCACCGGAAGCTGTCCCTTGGACATGCCTGTTTAGGTGCTTTTTTTTGTAAAGTACAAGAGCTGTTTTCCCTTACCTTTGCAAGGTACTTTGCAGTTATATGCTGTTTAGTGCCTACGATTACTTTCTCCTTATTAACAAGCAGAGTTGAGTGCTTGTATCAGTTTAAGGCTTCCTAGTGCTTTCCAGCAGGTTCTAGAGCAAGTGCTAGTCACAGGGGTTCATATTTTAGTGCTACTACTGAGAAGCCAGCTAGTGCTAAGGGAAAATTTGAAGAGCAGACTTTCTGGCACCTGGAATAGTTTAACCATAGCCTATGGAATAAAGCAACTTACTAAGTACGCTGAGCTTTGAAAGGTGACCTTAAACAAACAGGGTCTTAGTAGAGACCTGTCCACTCACGAGAAGCTCATAGATGGCAATTTTGAAGAGAGAACATGGGAGGGATGTTGACCAGGATGAATATGAGACAACATGGGATCTCTCATTAAGGCAAGTACATAGCTTTCATATCCAATGTTGTTTATTTTAATCCAATTCAACATTTGGGACAGATTCCCAAGCTGCCTAAAAGGGACCTGGGTGGTACCAGCGAAGGACATTCCTGAGACTGGCACAGCCAAAGGATGTGTGAACTGTAGATTGCACATCCCACTTATGAGATATAAAGATATTAACTGCTGACCAAGTTGCTGCTGCACAAATGTCATCAATAGGAACTCTCTTCCTAAATGCTGTAAAGCTAGCAATTGCTCTAGTGGACTATGCCTTTAGTTTTGAGTGCAGACACAAACTAGAATTGTATGAACAAAGTAAATGCAGTCTGCTAGCCACTCAAATTGTAACTTTTGACACATGGTTTCCCAATTTTGCTTTGAAAAAGGAGACAAATATTTTTCTAATGTCTTTGATATGGTGTAAGTAAAATCTAATTTGTCTGTGAACATGTACTGTATGAAGCATATGTTCTCCTTTGCTAGTGTAATTGGAAAAAATACTGGCAAATCAATGGATCGATTCAAATTTGCTTCAGATGAGATTTTTGGGAGAAAAAAAAGGTTTGTCCTCAATGACAGTCTCTTTCTGGAAGATAAGAAAAGGTTTGTCCTCAATGACAGTCGGTCTTTCTGGAAGATAAGAAAAGGTGGTTTGCATGAACTTGCTTGTAATTCCAAAACTCATGTAGCGGAGGTAATGTCAATTTGGAAAACAGTTTTCCAAGAAAGAAACTTCAAGTCAGCCAATGGCTTCTGAATCAATGACTGGAATAAGAATGTGACATCCCATGGAGGAACTGGTTCTCGAATGAGAGGCTCAAGTAAAAAGTTCCTTTGAGGAAAACTTTGAATATCCTAAGAGAAACAATGGAACAGCCATAATGGCCTATGTGAAAATTTCAAATGGCAGCCACTTGAACTTTGATAGAACAAAAACTAGAACCTTGATGAAAAAGTTCTGAAAGAAATTCCATCATCACTGGGAAGAAGGAAAGAAAAGGGGTTAAGTCCTTTTGATGACGCCCAAATAGAAATTTGCTTTTATAAATCTTTTTGCTTGACTGCATTTGCGAAGAAAACAATATATGAACTACTGAAAAAGATAGCCTGGGATCTCTGATGATTGGTAAAATTGGAGAAATCATGTTGTTAACTTTAGGGTTTGTAGGTCCGGAACAGTCCAGGACGGGTGATTCAGAAGACCTAGATTGGAATCCAGCACCAAGGCAGTGTTTAAGCAAATGAAGCCAAAGGAAGAGAAACCAAACCTGGCACAGCCAGTCTTGTACTTTTGTAGCTTTGTGTGTGAATTTTGTCAAAAGGTGTACTGGTGGGACTGCACAGAGGAGACACAGGGGGGGCCCAAGTGTGGGTTAGAGCATCTCTCAGTGTCAGTCACTGTGAAGAGATGAGGGAAAGTAACTGCAGCACTTGTTGAGGTAGAAGGCAAAGAGGTCTCAGCAAGGTTAGCCCCAGCTGCTGAAAATATCCATTGCCGATGTCTGAGAGATCACTCATGAGATCATAGGATACACCTGCTCAAATTTGTCCGCTAGTAGATTCGACATCCAGGAAACGTGCATTGCTACAAGAAAGCAACAGAAAGACATTGTCCACTGCCAAACTCACATGGTTTCCCAGCAAAGTGGATATAAATGTGTGATAAACCACACCACTGACCTATTGTCTGTCTGGATGGATGGAAATCCCACCCTTGGGTACGTAATCATGGAAAGCCTGCAATGCCAGGAGGAATGTTTTCATCTCCAAGATATTAATGTGAAGTTTGGCCTCCATAGGTGACCAGGCCCCTTGAACAGTCTTCTCCTCAAAATGCACCCAAGAAGGGAAGTGTTCATGCTTACTGTGGCTTGGGGGGGGGGTTGGTGGACAGAAGGGTCTCCCTTCTGCAAGTGTTATTCACCAACTTATGTGGTTTCTGTATACTTGAATGAGACTGATACTGGCTTGGAGTGGATGGAGGCTCTGTGACCACTGGGCTCAGAGTCTGTTGTAACACTCTCATGAAGTATCTTGTTATTGGTACTAAAGTGATGACAGAGGCCATCAGGCTAACGGACATAGAATCAAGCTTTCATTTGGGCAGGTATGCTGAAGAACCTGAAAAGCCACCCATCATAATGTTAGAACTCTTGTTGTGAGAAGTTTGGGAGTTTGTTGAGTTGCACTGACCTGAAATCCTGTGAATTCTATTTGCTGAGTAGGTACAATTTGCTCCTTGCTTGGTTGATAGTTATTCCTAACTGACCTGCAAAGTGAAGCAGGAAGCGTGGTGCCATATGATTACATCCCTGGAGGTAGTAGTTAGAGCTAATCATCAAGACATGGAAAGACTTGGAACCTCTGCAGTCATAGGTGAGCTGTTGGAGGAACCTTTTCTTCCTAGCAACTTTGATTGCTGAAGATTCCAAATGATGGGAATGGGTGGGGTATCTGGAATCTTTACTCTTTTGCTTGGTGGATACAAAAAGGCATGATATAGCCTCTGGTGATTATCCTTAACATCCACAATTTAGAAGTAATGATTGCTAGGCTTGTAGGTGCAAGGTTAAATACCCTTGACTGCTTCCAGAGAGCAGCAGTCTGGTAACCCCCTAGGAGAACTGATAGGGTTTCATAGTGAAAGGACCAAGAAACCCCTGATTCTGCAGATGCCTCTGCCTCTGGCGCAAAATCCATTTGAACTGCCTTATCCTCTTGCCTTGGGGGTTTATCCCCAAAGTGTCATAGGTAGGTAAAAGGCTATCAGCCTTGGGGCCTATAAAAGCCTAGCCAAAAAGGTTCCCTGGCTTTCGCAACCCAAGAAAATTATTTTTCTGTGCCCCTGTCAAGCAGTGCCGCAGAAGTGAATTTTCTATTTCCCATCCAGTCATCAAGGTTTTTCTTAAAGAGGGCCAGTAAGGAGCTTTGCTTGACATGAATGGGTAGTTTGTTCCAGAGTATGGGAATTCTCTGGGACAGGAATCTATTCCTCCAGCATGTCCTGTTTATTGTGGTGACAAGGTTTAGGACCCTGGAGCATGTGGCTCAGAGAGATTGGGATTGCTTTAAGTGTAGCATGTCCAACAGCTCTGGGTTTGACATAGCTTTGTATGTTAGGCAGAGATCGCCTCGGAGTACGCGATATGCAATGGAGTAGAGCTGGAGTTTTTTGAGATGGTTTGTGTATGGCATCTGTTTGAGGCCGGTAATCCTTTTAGTGAGGTATTTCTGTGGCCTTTCCAATTGTTGTAGGTGTCTTGCGACATACATGCCAAATGGGACATTGTACTCTATAATGGGTCTGATGAGGGATGAGTAGAGGGGAACAATGACCTCTTTTTCCTAGAGGAGAACCCTTTTGTGATGAGGTGTACCATGTAGAAGGATTTCCTGACTACTGTGGTTATCAAAGGAGAGCCGAGGTCTCTTATCACACTTTCAGTGTTTAGTGAGTTACCACCTATGTGGTAGTTCATGGGTAATGAGTTTTTCCCAAAGGGGATATCAATGCACTTCTTGGCATTCAGCTTGAGGCCATGACTTTGATACCAAGCATCTATCTCTGTGAGGCCCTTTTGTAGAATGTCTACATCATTAGGTGATTCTATTATGGCTCCCAGTTTGGAGTCATCTGTTAGCCAAACACCTTCTGTGTTGGCCTGCACTTCAGAGAAGTAGATGCCGAACAGGAGGGGACCCAGGACTGAACCCTGTGGTACACCACTCGTCACTGGTCTGAAGTCGAACTTGGTGTTGGCTACTTTTACTGTGTGGGTTCTGTCAGTGAGCCAGTTGGCCACCCATCTTGTGATATAAGGATTTATGCCCAGTTTAGTAAGTTTATCTATAGGTCCAGAGTGGGAAATGGTATCAAAAGCCTTGGTGAGGTCAAGATAGGCTGTGTGCACTACCTTGCTCTCATCTACGGCTCTAGTGACTGCTTCAAAGAAGTCAATCAGGTTTAGCAGACATGATCTACCTTTTACAAACCCAAACTGAGTGGGGTCCAGGGTTTGGAGGTTACCTATGTCTTTGCTTATAAGCTCCAAGATGATACATTCCATAGCCTTGCAGACCAGGCTCGTCAGGCTAATGGGGCGGTAGTTTCCGGGGTCTGTGGTGGCACCCCCTTTCTGGAGTGGGATAACTGTCGCTGTGCGCCATTCAGTAGGCACAAAGCCTGAGGTGAGGCTATGATTGAACATGGTACTTAGGTGGGGTGCCAGCTTGTTCTGTAGTTCATGCAGTACACAGCCTGGGATGTTGTCTGGTCCCATGGATGCTGTGTTCTTGGCTTTGGAGAATGCTGTCTTTACTTGTTCATCCGTGATTACAGGGGCTTTGCATTCTTCTGGTATTAAGATGGGCCCTTTGGAGGGTGAGAGGGGGGTAAAGTTAGCACTGAACCTACCTGCCAGGATGTTGGCAATATCGGTTGGTTCTGTATATTTAGTGCCATTGTGCTGTAGCTCAGAGCAGATCTGAGTGTTGCCATTGAGATTCTTGGCATAGCTGTAGAATGCTTTGTGGTTGTCTTTGGAATCAGTGATGATTTTATTTTCATAACTGGTTTTGGAGGATTTTATGAGGGATCTCATCTTCTTGCTGAGGCTGACCAGGGAGTTCCTCCAATCTTGGGATTTTACTCTGTTTGCAACAGCGTCCTCCTTCTGTTGTAGATTTTTCTCTTTTCTGCAACAGTTTCTTCTTTCTGTCGTAGAGTTTGTTTGTGGCAGGGGACCACCAGACTGGCTTCCTTTTTTTGGAGGATAGCGTCTTGGTTCTGTTGGGGATGGCATAATCCATTCACTCGTGTATGTGCTTATACAGTGTATTTGTGTAAGATTTAGCAGTCGTACCTCTATCTTCCATCTGCATGGGTGTCGTGAAGTTTGCCACTTCTGTCTTAAGAAGCATGAAGTTGGCTTTGGAGTAGTGTTTGACGGTGGTGTCCTTAACGGGGGGTGGGGGGTGGGATATGGATGTCAAGGGTGATTAGCATGTGGTTGGACCTGACCACTGGCATGGAACACCGGTTACCCATATTGGTAATGACCATGTCCAGGGTATTGCTGCCCCTGGTGGGGGTGTGGACAAGCTGATCCAAGGCATTGGAATTTATGAATTCCAAAAAACGTTGAGCGAATGAGTTGGTACATGAGTACTTTTCCCAGTTGATGGAGGGGTAGTTGAAATCGTCCATAATTAAGGTATTAGATTGTACCTGAATATTTTCCAGTATCTTAAGAAATGAAGAGTGGGAATCCTGGGGCATGGTGGGGGATTTGTAACAAGTTACAACCTGGATTGCAGTCTTGTCCAGTGTTAGTTGCCACCTGAATAATTTCGGATGCATTATGTTGAGCAACTAGCCTGGAGGTGTGGATATCCTTAATGAATATGGACACGCCTCCACCTTTAGTGTTTCGGTCCAGGTTAGGTGGCTGAAAGGTGTGGTATGAATTGTAGCCTGGTAATGCAAGGGTGCTCTCTGGAGTCTTGAACCAGGTCTCTTTCACTGCACAGATGTCAATGTTCTCCATTTTAAGGAGTGCCTCGAGTGAGTGCATTTTGAGATTTAGACTTCTATCACTGAGTACCATTACCCTCAGTTTTTGCTTGCCTGTTCCTGTTACGGTGGTGAATTTGTCATTTGAACCTTGCCTAAAAAAGGCACTACAGGGGAGGCGAGAACCTTAGCCAGTATTCGGAATCCCAGAGGCGACATGTGCAGGCCATCTCTGGCAAAGCATCGTGGTCTGTCGACCATGTCATCCCAAGCAGACAGATACTGGATCCCCTTAGAATGACACCAAAAGCTTAGTCAACTGTTAAACTCAATCACTTTGTCCTTGTACTGCGGTATCATTCTGGGTGATGGCGTGATGCTACTCAGGACTAGGGTCATACCTGCCTGGGCTACAAGATCGGAGAGCCTCTGCAAATGTTTTTGTGTTTCTATGTGTGGATTTTGGTGGTGTAGGTTTAGTGGGACTATGTGGTGAATGTGGTGTGGTGCAAGTGTTTACCTTCTTCTCTTGACTGTCAAGTTCAGCCTTAGTTGGAGACAGCTTTATCTCAGTTTGGCTAGATAAGTGCATCTCTCACAGGTTGTGGTGTTGGGTGGTGCATTTCTCACAGGCTGTGGTGTTGGGTGGTAGGAGG
The DNA here is from genome assembly GCF_019279795.1 of Protopterus annectens. Taxonomy (NCBI): domain Eukaryota; kingdom Metazoa; phylum Chordata; order Ceratodontiformes; family Protopteridae; genus Protopterus; species Protopterus annectens. Next base: position 280,274,284 of record NC_056748.1, read on the forward strand.
AGAGGGTTGTCTGTGTACAAGAGGCAATTGCTACAATTGCCTCAAGATGCCCAGATTCATCAGATAGACAGGACAGAACACTGGGAGCTGACCCTTGGACATGCCTGAATAAAAAACTACTTTCCTCTAGACAAGTGAGCAAAAGTACAGTTGTGTACACTTATCAGAAATGTAGATGTTCGAGTGTATTCACTGTTGCAGTCATTACATTTGGGTAATCTGCTGGCAGGTTGCCCTCAGTCAGCCTGATTAAAGTCTTGGGTCCTGCGTTGGTTGCTGTCCCTTCTTCCATGACGTCAGGTCGTCAGGGATATAAAACATGCAGCCAACGCCATTACATTAGTTTTTCATGTCCCAGATGTCAGATGCCCACCAAATGGGGTGCAAATAAAATTATAAACACAAAAACTATACCTCCAACCAAAAGCAAATACACCAAAAGGGCTTTTAAGCATAGTGAAAGAAATTAGAGATATAGCCAGAGAAAAATAGGGGGCTGGAGGGAGGGTAACCAGGACTGCAACAGTGAATACACTCGAACATATATATATATATATATATATATAGGAACACCTCTGAGAAAGGCTGTTGAAGTAGATGCAGCCCTGGTGGAATGGGATCTGATCCCCTGGGGGATAGTTTTTCCACTGTGCTTATAGCAGAAACGAATACAATGGCTTATCCATTTGGAAATGGTTTGCTTTGAATTAGCCTTTCCCTCTGCCCCTGCAGCAAATGCTACAAGCAGTTCAGATTTTCTTTGAGATTTAGTCCTGTTTATGTAAAATCTAAGTTCTCTGTGTACATCCAGTGAATGCAGAATCCACTCCCCCTTGTTCTGTGGATTGGGAAAGAAAGTTGGCAAATTAATGGTCTGATTAAGAGCCACACTGGATACTACCTTAGGCATGAAGGATGGATTGGTCCTGAGAGATACCCTATCCGCATGAAAAATGATGAAAGGCTCCACTGCCATAAGAGCCTGTAATTCGGAAATCCTTCTAGCTGAAATGACTGCCAAAAGGAAAGCTGTTTTCCAGGAGAGAAATTTTAAGTCTGCAGTAGGTTCATAGGTAGGTACTAGGCTATTGGCCCTAGGGCCTATATAAGCCTAGCCAAAGGTACCCTGGCTTTCGTCACCCAAGAATATTATTTTCCTGTGCCACTGTCGATCAGAGCCACAGAAGTGATCCCCAGGGTGAATTTCCTATCTCCCATCCAATCGTATAGGTTCATAGGTAGGTACTAGCAGCTGGCTTGAAATGAGGGACAGTGAGTTTCTCCAATACAAAATTAAGATCCCAGGCAGGGGTTGGAGCTCTCCTGGGTGGTCTTAAGTTTTTGGCCCCTCTGAGATACTGCTTTAGCAGAGGATGAGAGAAGTGGGGATGTTCTGTGTTGTAATGAGCTGAAATGGCTGAGGCATGGATTTTTATGGAAGAAAAGGACAGGCCCTTGTGAAGCATCTCAGTTAAGTATTGCAAAATCTGAGGAATGTTGGGCACTGCTGTGCTTATCCCTTGAGATAGATTCCAGGCACAGAATCTTTTCCATTTGTCAGCATAAGATTTTCTAGTACTAGGTCTTCTCGCCTCCAAAATGACATCCATCACAGGTTTGCTGAGGGATGTTAAGGGTGAATTTAGGTGATTAGCCACACTGCAAGATTTAAAGTCTGGAGTTGAGTGTGCAGAGTTTGGTTGTTCTGCTGAGATAGTAAGTAAGGTGTCTGAGGCAGGTGCCATGGTGGAAGGTGTGACATACTGCACAGGAGTGGGTACCAGTGCTGGCAAGGCCAGTCTGGAGCAATCAAAATAATTTTTGGTTTGTCCTGTTTGACTTTTAGTAGAACTTTGGAGAGCAGAGGGGGAAAGGCATAGACTGATAGGCTTTTCCAGCTGAAGGACAGAGCATCCACTTTCCAGGCTTTTTTGTGATGAGTTCTTGTGCAAAATTTGTCCAACTGATAGTTCTGGGGTGAGGCAAAAAGATCTATGTCTGGGCTCCCCCATTTGAGTGTCAACATGTTGAAAATCCGTGAGATTTCTGCTTAGTTCGTCTGCCAGAGTATTCAGCTTTCCTGGCAGAAATTGAGCTTGTAGTTGTACTTGATAGGTCAAGGCCGTGTTCCACAATGCCATGGCTAGTCTGCAAACGGGGTAGGAGTGTGTACCCCCCTGCTTGTTTATGTACCATATAACTGTGGTGTTGTCTATCTTTATCAGTAATTGTCCTGGATGAAGGTAGTCCTTGAAGGCTGTCAGTGCATTCTGTACAGCTAGCATTTCTTTTTGATTTATGTGAAGGTGCATTTGATTTGGGCTCCATTTTCCCTGAATGCACTTTCCTGTTAGATGAGCACCCCATGCGTAGTCTGATGCGTCTGTAGTTAGGGGGTGGTGTGAATGGCAGTCCCTTGTTCTGGTGGCAGGCCTCTGCCCACCATAGGAACTCTAGGCACAGGCAAGGTATGATAGGAATCATTGTTTCCAGGCTGTGACAATGCTGACTCCATAGACTTTTTAAGTACCACTGAAGTTTCCTCATATGCAGTCTTGCATATGAAATTAGAAGAATGCAGGAGGCCATGAAGCCCAAGGCTTACAGTATTTGCCTTGCAGAATACAGGGTTTTTGTGGCCACCTGTTTGAAATAGGTCACCAAAGGAATTTGCTTCTCTGGCGTAAGGAAAGCCATCTGGGCAGTTGTATTCAAGCTTGCACCCAGGAATGTAATTTTTTTGAGAGGGTACCAATTGTGATTTCTTTTCGTTTACAGTGTACCCAAGACAAGTTAGAACCCTTTTTACAAACGCCAGATGTTTTAAAAGAATGTCCTTGTTTTCTGCCTGAATTAGACAATCGTCCAGGTATGGATACATTTGAATATTTCTTTGCCTGTAAAATTCAATTACTGGAGCCAGGCACTTTGTAAAGACCCTGGGTGCAGTAGATAAGCCAAAGAGCAGTGCAGAGAACTGGTAATGCAAGTAGCCTGCTTTGAAGCGGAGGTATCTTCTGCAAGATTCCCTGCTTGGTATATGCAGGTAAGCCTCTTTAAAATCTAGAGTTGCCAACCAGGCATCTTTGCCTAGCACAGAAGTAATTGGTGAAGAGTCAGCATCTTGAATTTTGGAATGTCCAGAAAGGTGTTTAGAGTACATAAGTCCAGAATTGCCTGCCATGATTTGTCTTTTCTGGGTACCAGGAAAAGTCTTGAATAAAAACCTTGTCCCTTTTCCTCTTCTGGTACTGGTTGAATAGCCCCCATGCTCATGAGGGAAAGTACTTGTTTCTGGGCCTGTGCCCACTGATTTGGGGGCAGATCTGGCCATCCATTTGGAACTGGCAACATGTGGAAATGAAATCTGTATCCCTAGGATACTATATTTAAAACCCATTTGTCCTGGGTTATAATTTGCCAGTTTCTTGCATGAAGAGCCAGTTTTCCCCACAAATGGGGTGGCTAAAAGGTAAGTGCTTGGTAAGTGTAAAGGGAAGTCATTGAGACTGCTTACCACAGGGAAGTGTCTTGTTGTTTCCAGATTTGGAAGAGGAGGCACCCCATTGTTTTGTTCTGAAAGTCCCTTGGGACTGAAACCTGGAGCCTTTGGAATGTCTAGGTTTGACTTGAGTGGCTCTCGAAGGAACTGGAAAGGACCAGTTCTTAGTAGGCCAGTGCCTACTAAATCTTGGAGGTTGCACTTGTAAGAAATATTTCACAGTTTGCATAGATTTAGCTTTATCTTCTGTCTTTTTTAGAACTTCTTCAGCCTTATTACCAAAGAGACGGTCCTGTTGTAAAGGAGCATCCAACAATTTTGCTTTAACATGATCAGGCAGAGATTGCTCTTTGAGCCAAGCATGCCTTCTTAGCATGCCTTCTTAGCACAGACCCAGTTACATCAGCCCTGCAAGAGGCATCCAAAGAATCAAAACCACATTGCAAAGTATGTTTTCCAACTTGTCCAGCTGAATGCAACAGATCCTGTAAATCTTTATTTTCCATACAGTCAGAAATTAACATCATTTTCTGTTTAAGCAGTCCCATAATGTGCTGTTGATATTTTAGCATATGAAATTGACAGTTTAAAGCCCTGATTGCCAAGGTTGCAGAAATGTAAACCTTCTAACCCCATCTATCCAGCGCCCTGGAATCTCTATCAGAAGGGGTAGGCTTTTTAGCAGTAGAAGCCTTAATGCCCTTGGGGTCCTGAGAAATGGTTTCAGGATCCACAGCACGATTTTTTAAAAGGAAATTGTGGGAGTCAGGAACCCTGTAGTATCTGCATGGCTTACAAGGAGCCAGAGGCAAAAAATCAGGAGCCATACTAGATTCTGAAAAAAACATCATCAACAATGTCTAGAACAGGAGGTATAGCCAAAGGCCTATGCCAAGGAAGAAGAAGAAAATCTCTAAGTGTCTTTTTAGATTCAGAAAAATCCTGACTTTCCCAGTGGAAATGTTCCCTTAAGGTATATAAAGTTTCCCCAAAAGAAAAATCCTCAGGGGGAGAAGCAGAAGGAATGGAATCTTCTGCATCAGAGTCCTCATAAGTATCTTCTGCATCAGAGTCCTCATAAGTAGGTATAGACAATTCCTGTTCATTAGAAGAATCAGAAGAAATAGAATCCTGTTCAGAAGATTCATAGTCAATACCTTGCCTAGGCCACTTAGAAGGGGGGGGGGGGTGGTTACCCCTGATCAGAGTAATTAAATCTTCAGCCATTTTGATAATTTGTTTCTTAGGCATAGGGGCCTGCACATGTGGCCTAGGCATCGTTTGTTTAGGCATAGATCGAGATTTTGACCTTATTTTTGAAGATGGTGTCAGTCTAATATACAAATCTGTAGGCCTAAAAACACCCTCAGAAGCCAGTGCCTGCACAGCAGCTCCGGACCCATCCAAGGTAGAGACATCCGCAGGTTCCATAATTGAAGCATCTCACGGCATACCGGACTCCGAATGGGTCTCAGTAGAGGCCTGCAAATCAAACCTAGCAGGTATCAGGGGCTGCGAAAGCACCTCACTGAGAACCGGCGAACTGGCAACTAGCTTAGGAAAAGCGTCGTCGGCAGTCTTGGACCTCAGTGGCCTGTCTCTGTCTTTTTCTTTGCGTTTTTTAGGTATTCCAGTAGTCGGATTGCTAACCGACGACATTTCTGGATAATTAAAGCAAGAGCCAAAATATTTAGAAGCAAAAATGTACCGACGTTTAATAGTGTGTTGATTAAATAAAGCACAAAACCGACAGCAAGGTACATTGTGGTCAGGGCCTAGGCAAGGAATACAGTACAAATGGAAATCCTTATGAGGTAGTTGCTTCTCACAAGAAATGCAATTATTAACTTTTACTGACATCAGTAAGGAGCAAGAAAAGGTTTCCCCAACGGGGTACTTAGCTTTTTAGTTGAAGACTTCGGATCTGAAACTCGAAAACGAAAATTTCAGGAATCGGCCGACTGGCACTTGCAAACTGCTTCTGCTTCGGGCACTGCGCGGAAGACAGACTAATGTAATGGTGTTGGCTGCATGTTTTATACCCCTGAAGACCTGATGTCATAGAGGAAGGGACAGCAACCGACGCAGGACCCAAGACTTTGTTAATCAGGCCGACTGAGGGCAACCTGCCAGCAGATTACCCCCAAATGTAATGACTGCAACAGTGAAACACGAAGAACATGTGAGTATAAGAGCTGTTTTCTCTAAGCAAGTGAGGAAAATAAGTACAAAAACAGTTTTCTTCTAGGTAAAGAGGAAGGTTGAGTGCTGTAGTAATGTGTAGCTTATTTAGTGCTAACAACAAGTTCTGAACAAGTGCTGAACACGAAAAAGCAAATTCAAGTGCTAAAACTAAGAATCTGTACCTGGATCTTGTGGTAGATAGGCTATCTAGTGCTTACCACTCCCGCTGATAAGCTAGAAGGCTTCCTTCCAACACAGAAAGGCTTTGGGGGCTCAGAAGCTTACAAACAGCCCTGGATACAGCAAATCTCTATCTGGACTAGATTAGTTACAGCAATACAGCAAAGGTATTTTTTATATTTTTCCCCTAACAGATTTGCTTGTTTTTCAATTGAATTGAATTAAATGTGGGAAAAGTTTTGAAATGATTTATTGTGGTCTCATTTTTTATATCACAAAAACCTGGCATTTTAACAGGGATGTGTACACTTTTTATATCCACTGCATGTGTGGGTGTGTGTATGTATACACACACACATATATATATATATATATATATATATATATATATACACACACACACACACACACACACACACACACACATACATACACACACACAAACAAACACACACACACACACACATATAAATATACATACATACCCACTATATACACAAAACCCGGATGAAAACTCAGACAAAGCTTTGCTTATATTTTAAAACAGGTTTTATGTTATTCATAGTATTTAACCCTGGTGGTAAATCTGCTCTAAAATAGCTAATCCATTTATATTCTGCCAATTCGGTTCTATTAATTAAATCACCCCCTTGCTTATGTGTATATACTTTCTGAAGCACCCTGAACTTAAAATTATGTTTGTTACCTTGGTGCATGATGTGTTTACTTAATGCATTCGTCTCAACTTTCCTACTAATATCTGATAGATGAAATTCTATATTTTCTTTAAACTTTTGGTTAGCTTTTCATGCAATGTGCAAGATACGTCACATTTTCAGTATAACAGGTTGCAAAAACCTGAAATTCAAAAGCCAGTTTAGTAATAGGTTATACATATCCTTATCCAGATCAATATAATGGCAAACACACAATTACGGCACGGAAATGCGCTTCTCTTAGTAACAGGAACTTCTTTAGTCTGACTGATTGCTAATGTCTCTCTCTTTTATATATAAAATGCGTTTTTTCACCAATCAACTTTTTTACTTCAGAATCAGAATTTAAAATAAGCCAGTTCTTTTGAATTATTTTTTCAAATCAAGTCAATGTGTCTACTGAATTTAGTAATATATCCTATAGTATAGTTCTTATTATCCCTGTTATTTCTGGTAGTAGTGATAATGTTATAAAAGTAAGGTTTACCTAACCCTTCACGTTCCGAGATGATAAAATCCATTTTATTCCTTATCAGGTCATGGCTGTACCCTCTGAAATGAAAGTCAGTAGTCATGTTCTTCATTTCATGGCAAAAACTTTCAGAGGTATTTAATCTGCTGGCCCTTAAAAACTGGCTTCTAACAACACTACTATGGACTACCTACTTAACTGAATAAACTACTGGAAACTTCAACATGGTGTGTTTATTCCTCCCATAGGAAGGGTATCAGAAAGAGTCTCCTAGATCTGCTAGCTAAAGTGATTTTATCTAGAATTATTTTTGTACATTTATTTATTTATTTCCATTTGTTAGCTGGCATTGTCTGACTGACATTATAACAAACACTTTTTTGCAGAGGCCTGGGAAGAAAAAGCGTCACAGTTCAGTTACTATAGGAAAAAGAAAAGAAAATGCATATCAATGAATGTTCAACAGGAGAGATGAGCACAACTGTGGCATACAAAGAGCAGTCATTACAAAGTTTTAACACAGCTAAATAATCAGTACAAGCATATGTACTTATATCAATATGGATATTTACAGCAAAAGCACATGGGAGCAAGCAGGCAAGAGTAGATAAATGTGGGAAGATATTAACTAAGGTAGAGTAAACAAAAGAAGTTGCACAGTGAAAAGTATAAGAAGTTAGTAGTAGTTCTTGTATATATTTTTAGGAGTTTATTCATAGGCAAGTACTAGGCTAGCTGCCCTTACGGTGCCATTTAAGCCTACCCAGTTTCCCTTTTTGTGCTCAAAATAACCTATCACATTATATATTGCCCCTAAGAATAACAACTGGGATCATACCATAGATAATTTGAGGGGGGCCATACATGGGATAAAGTATTTAGAAGCTGCCTTTATCCATTAGTAGTACAGAGGGCAGTTTCTGGGGTAAATTTTCTGTATACCATTCACAGATCACATATGCTCATAACATGACAAGTCTGTGTACATGTTAATATGAGAATGTGTATACTCAGGCTATTATTTATAAAAATTTATGAACAAGCTAATGTGATAAAAGGGTTTACTATTACAAGGTCGAACGGCACTCCTTCGACTGTACTATAGTCGACAACGGAAGGTCGTAAATGTCGAATGTCGAAGTCAAAAAATCAATCTAGGAACGGTGTTAACATGGGTTGAGGTAGGTGTTCGTATTATTCTGAACTACAAACATCTCCCCTACCTCGACCCATGTTGAAACCCATTCCTAGATTGTTTTTTTGAGTTCGCGATTATCAGTTTCGACCTTCCGTTGTCGACTATGCGACAGTCGAAGGAGTGCCGTTCGACCTTTTAATAGTAAACCGATAAAAGCTGTGATGAGTCAAGGGCATGGGCATGGAAAGGATTTACTTATAACAAAAGATGTACTTTAACATGTCTCTGATGCGATCCAGGGTGCCAAATCCCCACACGGAGAAAAGTGTGCATCTAAACTATGCCCAAAATAACTCTTATACAGTGAATATCTGCAAAGATGTATGAAGGATTCACCTAAGTGAGGGTATATCAAACCCAAGTAATATGCAGACATTAAATTGTCTTAATGTTACTACGGCGCTGGCTACATATGATTTTGACAATGAAGGATGCCGTCTTGTCTTATGCGAAGAAACTATTTATTTTTTATTACTTTACTCTTTATTTTTGCACTGAAAGTTCTGCTAAGCTTTGTTTATGTAGACATTAAATTGTCTTAATATCAGTACGGCGTTGGATATGTATGATTTTGACAATGAGGGATGCCGTTTTGTTGTATGAAAAAACTTTTTATTTTTATTTTACTTTACTACTCTACTTTTTATTTTTTGCACTGAAACCTTTGTTAATTTAGGTTAAATGCAATTTGTTTGAATGTAGGATAGTGTGTATTTAATTGATATAATAACAAGTTAATTGGCTAATGATCCCGCCAAAAAGGTTTTGTATTTAAGTATGTGAATACCTCTGTGAATGTATCTGATGAAGCGTAGCTAGCACTACGCGAAAGCGCTCATTCCTTCATGTAATTAAAGTGTTTTGGACTTTTTTCGTGTTTCATGGTTGGATTTTGTCCATTGTGAAGACTACATATCGTGTTGGTACCTCTTACTTTCCTTTTTACAAACCCAAGTAAAGCACAGGTGAGCATAATCACAACATACATTCTGAAGTGGAAGCCACAAACCACAATATGCATTCCTAAGTGGAAGCTACCCACAACCAGTCATCCAGACTTGTGCTGGAGGGTATCCACTACCACAGGAAACACCTTGAAAAAGAGGAAAGGTCCAAATGTCAAGCAGATCAGCCTCTTGTGTAGCTTCTAACCATCTTATCTATTACTACAACTTCAATAATTTGTGAAAGCAGAACCCTACCCAACACAAAACTTCAATAATTAACATAAAACTGAAGTTACATAAATTTAGAACTTTATGCACCCTTCCTGACTTACTGGAATCCAGAAAAGGACAAGCATAGAATCTACTTCCCTGCTCAACGGACTGAACAGTCTCCAATATCACAATATGGGCTAAGAGTAGCTAAGAATGCAGAAACAGCTTCTTCAGACACTGGCTCATCTAAAACAGTAAAGGCAAAGTAGTCTTTTGATATGGTTTGTTTCTACAATGTTTAAAACTCTCATCTCAGGTGATGACTTTTTCAAGTTAAGGTGAACTGAGAGAGCTGGCCTCCACTCAGTGTAGTACAGGATAGTCAGGACTGCTGAGGGCTGGATGGAAATTTTTTTTTTTTTTTTGAACTTCGCAATGTGACTGGGACAGAGCCAAAGTGCTTTAACATTTGGTAGGTCACATATGCCACCTGGACATCATCTTCTTTAAAGGTGTTAGAAGGTGCAGAAGCAACAGCCACAAAATTATATGCGCCTTCCACAACAGTAAATGACTTACTCCTCTTTTCAGAGTCTCATTGATGCCCTGGAAAGACTCATCAGAAATTACTTCAACACTAATATGATAATCTATGACACCATAATGAGGATCCTGAAAATAGACTTTTCTTATCATATCTATCCTCTCTCTCTTTCTCTCTTACTTCTCATTTCTTCACTCCCCTTTCTTACACTCACTATGCTATATCTGCCACCCAGTGAACATAATGTCATCTTCCTTTGTCTCTGAGTACTTGCTCTGTTTAACACTTGCTCCTTCCTTATATTTCTCATTACTCTACCTTCAAACCTTCCCTTTCATGTCTTAACACAAATCTTGTTTGAATCCCTATGTTAACTCTGAAATTGTATATTATTTTCTGTAGGTTCTTTCTTGTAATATTATGTGGCATGTAATTATGTGGTATAAGGCATAACCAAATGGAACTTTACGTAATTTGTACCGCTTTCTCTGCTGGAGCTTTTCTCCCTGGGCCTCTACTGAAAAGGGGCTTTCTTAGCCCGGTGGACTTTATTTTATTTTTTTTATTTTACATTTGTTGTCCGGGCTAGTCTAACTGGATATATGTCCATTTTCAGTAGAGGCCAGGGGAGAAAAGCTCCAACACAGACAAAAGACAGACAAAGTTTTTTTTTACTAAAAAATATACAAGACATAGATGCTATTTCTACACATTTCATAGAGGTAATTACAAAAAGTAGCACAAGATACTTACTTCTAATAATAACTAAAAAAAGTCTCTCATTTCTGTTTTAATGTTTTCCTATTGCACTACAGGACCTAAGTTTTGTGGAGAGAAACAGAGTTAGTAAAGATATTAGTAGCAGCACTGATAGGTTAATCAGGGTTACAACAAGAGCAAAGCCAGTGTGTATTAAGGAAACTTTTGAGTTTATGTTTGAAGAGTGATAAGGTAGGAAGGGAAGTAAGTTCACTAGGTAGATGGTTCCAGTCTTTACCAGTTGTGTTAGAGAAGAGTGAGTCCCCTGCCATGTTATTAGACTTATTAATGTTAACTAGAAGTTTGTTGGATGAACGTACGGTATTAAGATTTTTATAAGGAGTTATGAGGTCTCAGATCATTGGAGTATTGTTAGGCTGGTAAAGGATTTTATGGGCAATAATACTTTGGCTGAATTGAAGCTGATTTTGTAGTTCAAGCCATCCTAGTTCTTTGAGGTTATGACAATGGTGGGTTCTGAAGGGTTTACAAGTAGTGAATCTGGCATTGTTGTTATAGGATGTGGCTAGTTTGAGGAGATTAAGTTTTGATAGATTGGTATATATTGGTGAGGCATACAGAAAAGTAGAGATTAGATGGGAGTGGGCAATGGTAGTTCTTGCTATTGGTGTAAGGAATGGCTTGACTCTCTACAAGGAGCCCATTTTTCTTTTAACTGATTTTAGTGTTGTTAATGTGGGTATCAAAGTTAAGGTTGTTGTCTATTGTGATCCCTAGGAGTTTTATAGTAGAGTCAGGGGCTATGAGGATGCCATTTTTAGAGATAATTGAGAAATCTATAGGTGTGGCCCTACGAGTAGGAGTAAAGAGCAAGAGCTTTGTTTTTTTGGGATTCAAAAGGAGACAGCGTTTCAAGAACCAGGTCTCAACTATGTTAAATACTTTCTGGGTTTGGGATTGCAGTTCAGAAGCAGATTTAGCTGTGCAGATTAAAGTAGAATCATCTGCATATTGTATACAAGTTGCTGGACAAGACTTTCCTGGTAAACAAATGCCAATAAATAAATAAATAAGCTATACTGTCCCATGAAAGAAGGCAACAGTGGCTGCAGTCGTGATGACTTCATGCATTGCGCAAAATATATAGTGGGCTCCACCAAACTTTTCACAAAAACATTAGCACTAATTTCAATCTTCTGATACAGGCAAAAGACAACACTAATGTAATCAGTTTTGGAGACTACCTTCCTCAGATGAACCCAACGTAAGAAACAGTTGTAATGGATTTTTCTACAGATTCTACTTCATTCAAGCAGGGCAGGGTGGACAACTTTTAATGGCTCTTTCCATTAAAGAATTATAAAAAACTGGGACGCAGAGGATAAATAATGTCTCAAAAGACTTAAGGATGCAAAAGTATATTTGCTAGTCGTGCCTTAGATGATCTGTCTGGGGAAATGGCAGCTAGATATGGAGGTTTCCTGGATCAATGCCAAACAAATAAATGAGAGAGAAATCTGCTTTGAAACGAGTTGTCAAATGGGATGACAATTAGGGGTTGGCCAATCAACATTTTTAGGAATGAAATGGGACAAACCCAGTTGCGACCATGACACAGATATTAAATCACAAAGTTGCCTTCCAGGGACTGAATGATCCAAAGCTAAAACAATTCTAAGTAAAAAAAAAAAAAAACAAGGAATGAATTACCACTAAAATGGACTTCATAAGTTGAAGGCTTCTCCAAAGTAAGGCTTCTATAGAGAACAATAGGAGGAGAAGATTATATTTGAAAATTACAAATGCAGAGAACGCTACTGCTTCAGACTCAGCAACAGCCAAAGATTCAGAAAAGGAAGATGATAGATGCCTTTAGTTATTACCCTCAGGGACACATACATCTTTCCAATATGGAAAGCAGGAGGATGGCAAAAGCTATTAACACAGGATAAATGCCAGTTGTGGGTGCAGGCGACTACTGAATTATGCTTTCATATACTCATCCAACCACCTTCTTCAATGCAATACTAAACAGGCAATTAAAATTCAATGAAGTAATCAGATCTTAAGGTACAAAGACAACTGCAGAACAGCCTGCTGTTTCAACCCTCTCAGGTAAATAGCCAAATGTTACGGAGGTGAACAGAAAAGTGGCTGCATAGTGGCTTAATGATAATCTTAACCTACTGTCACTGCTTGCATGCTCACCATCTGTCTGATTCAATTTTCTCCAGGTAGTCTAGCTTCCACCTGCCTCCCAAAAACATGCTGGTTGACTGATTACACTACAACTATCGATATTTTATATTCACCCTTAGTTTTTTTTTTTTTATTTCTCCAAATCTTTTGGGTTTCTAATAACATGACGGGAATGCACCTCATTCCTAAGTCAAAGTATGATAAAAGTTCATGAAAATGGTATTGTTTCAATCTTTGATGGCAACCAGAAGTACTCTACGCAGCACCCAGTGTCCAGTAATGACTCCTCCTGCAATTCGTAGAGAGTTACATGTATTGGTAACATAGCTAAATACTCTTGTAGATTCTTTTTTACAAGACCCATTGGTCCTACTACTGTTGGAACTATCTGGCTATTTTTCTTCCACATTTCTCTCGTTTTTGCCTGCAAATCCTGACATTTTATGACTTTGTGTCTGTCTGTACACAAGACACTGTAGTCAGTGGGTGTGGCGATTTTAATGATCAAAGCTACTTTTGTCTTCTTTTCATGGACCACTATATCTGGTTTCCTAGCATCTATCTTTTGAACTGCTGGTAATGGGTAATCCCATGTGATGCAGACTTCATAACTTTCTATGACACTTTGGGGCTCATCTTTCCAGTATCTTTCAGCCTCTTCAGTACCATACTGTTTGCACAGTCCCCAGTGCAACAGACTTGCCACATTATTATGTCTTTCAGTATACAGTCCTTCTGCCATTAGTATGTCACAACCAGCAACGGGGTGTGTGACTGTTTCCAATTCTGTTTTACAAAACTTACGTTTGTTTCTTCCACATATTCAATGGACTTTGTAAACCAACATGTACGTAGCCCACTATCTTGGGGTGCCAATATTAACCTTTCATCTCTTGGTTTGAATTCACCTCTTTTTAACCATTCCTACATTCAATCCAGATCAACATGATGTTCTTCAAGAAGTTTTCTATACTTACAACTATATTTATGCATTTTCTACATTTCTTGCCTTCTCATCTAATCCTTCACCTTATATTCTTTATTTTGTTTTTTAGCACATTCAGTTGTTGCCTGGTCTTCTGTCTTTGATTTCTGTAGAATAGCAGGTGTTGTACCTTTAAGAAGCATTTCCAAGATCTGTGTGTGCATATAAATACCAAACACGTGTTAGCTTCAATGCCATTTTGAAGGTGCATCCAGAATGTTAACATCCATGTGTATGATAGCCAATCCGTTTATAAATTAAAGTTACTTAACCTCATTTATGATATGTTGGCATACAATAAAGCTGCTTGAAAAAGAACCCATGATGCTCGCTTGTTTATCCTGAACTGGTGAGCAACATGGTGTCAGAACTAGGATTGCAAGGACTACTCTTCAGAGCCATCAGGTGCAGAGGTAAAGGTGAAGGCAAATTAAAAGAACTGAGAGCGAAAAAGAGCCAGAGACAAGTCCAAGGTAAACAGAACACAAACAAATGATTTAGTTATTGAAAGAGAAAGTACAGTTTTGTACCTATCATAAATGTAGATGTTCGAGTGCTAATACAGCTGCAGTCATAACAGATGGGTTCTCCTGCCATCAGGCGGGTCCTCAGTCGGCCGAATTCCAAAGTCTAGGTCCGGCGTCAGTTGTCGTCGCTTCTTCCTTGACGTCAGTGCGACAGGGGTATAAAGGAACCAGCCGACGCCATTTTCTTCAGTTTTTCTTGCCCCAGATGTCAGGTGCCCCCAGAAGGAAGGCAATACATAAATTTGTGTAATAATGCAGTGCAATATAATCAAAATACAGTAGTTGCAAGCAAATACATCATAAATGACTACCCCAATCAGGTTGTATGAGGATGTGTTAGCCTATAGGCCTGTCCCAAGAGGGGAAGGAGGGAGGGAAACCTGGACTGCAGCTGTATTAGCACTCGAACATCTACATTTATGGTAGGTACAAAACTGTACTATGTTCATCGTGCATACAGCTGCAGTCATAACAGACGGGTAGAATCCCAAAGCTAAGAAAGGGGTGGTAGGCACTAGGTGGAACTAGGAGGAGCCAAAATGCCCTGCAAGGCTGCAGTGGCAAAGCCTGCTCTAGATTTGGAGTATAATGGTAGGTTGTAGTGCTTGGAGAAGTTATGCACAGAACTCCAAGTGGCTGCTTCCAAAATATCCTTGGTAGGAACACCTCTGAGGAAGGCTGCAGAGGTGGCTGTGGCCCTGGTGGAATGAGTTCTAATGCCTGTAGGTACAGTTTTGCCATGAAAGGAATAGCAAAAGCTTATGCAGTGGGCTATCCATTTTGAGATTGTCTGTTTGGAAATTGGCTTTCCTTGAGCTCCTACCGCATAGACCACAAAGAGCTGTTCTGATTTTCTGAAAGGCTTTGTTCTGTCCAAATAATAACGCAGTTGTCTGTGGATGTCCAAGGACTGTAGTAATCTCTCCCCTTTGTTTTGAGGATTAGGATAAAAAGTAGGTAAATGTATGGCCTGATTTAAAGCTACTTTGGATACCACTTTAGGCATAAAGGACGGGTTGGTTCGTAAGGAAACTCTGTCCTGATGGAAGATGATAAAAGGCTGGACAGCCATGAGAGCCTGTAGTTCTGAAACTCTACGAGCTGAGGTGATAGCCAGAAGGAAAGCTGTTTTCCAGGACAAATATTGCAAATCTGATGAGACAGCTGGCTCAAAGGGAGGCAAGGTCAGTTTTTCCAGAATGAAATTAAGATCCCAAGCAGGTATTGGTGGTTTCCTTGGAGGTCTTAAATTCTTAGCCCCTCTGAGGAACTGTCTTAAGAGAGGGTGAGAGAATAAAGGTGGATCAGTGTTGTATTCTGCAGAAATGGCTGAGGCATGGATTTTGATGGAGGAGAAAGAAAGTCCACTGCTTAGCAGTTCAGCCAAATATTGTAGTATTTGAGGTAAATTCAGTTTTCCAGGATCCTGGCCCTTTTTCTCATTCCAGACACAAAAACGTTTCCATTTTGCGGAGTAAGCTTTTCTAGTTGATGGCCTTCTGGCCTAAAAAATGACATCCTGCACCTACTTGGAGAGTAGGGCCTGCTGTGATGCTAAGGAATCTTCCATGCGGCTAGATTGAGTGTTTTTAGCTGTCTGTGAAGAGTTTTGAAGCTGTGCTGAGTCAGAAGAAGAGGTATTAGAGGCAGGGTCCATGGTGGGGAATGCGTCAGGCTCCTCAGGAGTGGGTACCAGTGTTGCCTTGGCCAGTCCGGAGCAATGAGGATCATCTTTGGTCTGTCTGCTCTGGTCTTCAATAGAACTTTGGGCAGCAGAGGAAGAGGTGGGAAGGCATAAACTGTCATTGATGTCCAACTGAAAGAGAGAGCGTCCACTCTCCAGGCCTTTGGATGGAAGATCCTTGAGCAGAATTTTGTCAATTGATGATTTTTGTGGGAGGCAAAGAGATCTATGTCTGGCCTTCCCCATTCTTGGATTATTTCTGTAAAAACTTTTGGATGCAATTTCCATTTGTGTGGATCTGTCATATTCCTGCTTAGGTTGTCTGCCAGTGTGTTTTCCTTGCCTGGCAAGTACTGTGCTTGTAGTACCATTTGTAAGTCCATGGCAATGTTCCAAAGTGACATGGCCAGTCTGCATAGGGGGTAAGAATGTGTTCCTCCCTGCTTATGTACCACATAACTGTGGTGTTGTCCGTTCTTATCAATAGTTGACCTGGTTGTAGAAGGTCCTTGAAAGCTATAATAGCATTTATTACTGCTAGCATTTCTTTTTGATTGATGTGAAGGTGCTTTTCTTTTTGGAACCATTTGCCCTGAATGCACCGATCTGTCATGTGCGCCCCCCCCCCAGGCGTAGTCCAAGGCGTCTGTTGTGATGACTTGATTTGCTTGAGGCTTGCTGAATGGAAGACCTATGTTTGTTTGACATGCTTGAGCCCACCACAGAAATTCCTTTTGCAGACATGGAATTAGTCGTATTATTGTTCCCAAACTGTGGCTGTGTTGAGACCATATGTTTTTCAGGTACCATTGTAGTTTCCTCATATGCAGCTTTGCACATGGGATTAGTAAGATGCAAGATGCCATGAATCCCAGAGCCTGCAGGATTTTCCTTGCAGTCAGCCTGGTGCAATTTGCTAGTGTTCTGAAGTATTGAATTAGTTGCCCCTGCTTCTCTGGCGTGAGGTAGGCCATCTGGGTGTTTGTGTCCAAATTGGCACCCAGGAAAATTATCTTCCGAGAGGGTATTAGCCTTGATTTCTTTTTGTTGACTGTGTATCCCAGAGAGTTCAATAACATTATTACATAAGCCAGATGTTTCAGAAGAATGTGCTTGCTGTCCGCTTGGATCAGGCAGCCATCCAAATAGGGGTATATTTGTATCCCTTGAAGTCTGCAGTAGGCAATTACTGATGCCAGGCATTTCGTGAATACTCTGGGCGCAGTAGATAAGCCAAAGGGCAATGCAGAGAATTGATAATGGGTTGAACCTGCAAGAAATCTGAGGTACCTTCTGCAATTTTGTCTGATTGGGACATGCAGGTATGCCTCCTTGAGGTCCAATGTTACCAGCCAAGACTCCTTGCCCAGCATGGGAAGAAGTTGCTGTAGAGTGAGCATCTTGAATTTTGGTACGAGTAGAAATGTATTTAGGATGAATAGATCCAAAATAGGTCTCCAGTCTTTTCCCTTCCTTGGCACCAGAAATAGCCTGGAATAAAAACCTTGACCTTGTTCGTGTGTAGGTACCTCTTGAATAGCTTTCATGTTTATGAGATCTGTAATTTGCCTTTGTGCCTCTGCCCTTTGATTGTGTGACAGGTTTGGCATGCCTCTCATTTTTGGAAGGGTGTGAAAATGGAATTTGTAGCCTCTGTTTATAATGTCCAGGATTCATTTGTCCTTTGTGACAATATGCCAATTTTTTGAAAATAATGCCAGCTTTCCTCCTAAGGGGGCTGCCATTTGAGACCTGGTTGGCATTCAAAGGGGAAAGTCATTGGGTTTGCTTTCTGAAAGATTGCGAGTTGTCCTCACCACCTCTTTGTGTAGGTTCATAGGTTCATACTAGGCTATCTGCCCTAGGGCATTTATAAGCCTAGCCAGAGTGTGTGTGGCTTTCACCACCCCTTAGGATGAGAATACTATACCCATTAGTTTGCTGTGCATCTGTCCAGCAGTGAGACAGAGATGATTCCTGGGGTAAACCTACGATCTCCCATCCACTCGTCAAGATTTCTCTTGAACAGAGTCAGTGAGGGGCTCTGCCTCACATGGACTGGGATTCTGTTCCATAGTGTAGGGAGTCTCTGGGTGATGAATCTGTCCCTCCAGCACGTCCTATTTATATCCGTGTTGAGGTTTAAGTCTCTTGCTCTCGTGGCTCTGGTGGATTTGGATTTTTTGAGGTGGAGCATGTCCATTAATTCCGGGTTGGACATGGCCTTGTATGTCAGGCACAGATCACCTCTGAGCAGACGGTATGCGACTGAATACAGATGGAGTTTCTTCAGTCGGGCATCGTATGACATATCCAAAATCAGAAGAGGATGATACTCCACAACAAACGAAGCAAAACCAGATGAATGAAAAGACAAGTCCTTTATTCGAATAAGTAAGCGCTTTCACGTTGCTTGGAACGCTTCATCAGACTTCAACAAACCATAAAATTTAAATCAACTTATATATAAGTAAAACACCAATGAAAAACACATTAGCAAGTCACATGTAAGTTACAAAAATACATCAATTCCTTTCCATAAAAATTATATAAATACATCATAAAGATCTCATGTTAATAAATGAATAGTAGAAGTAAAATATTAAAACATACTAAAACACATATTAAGACTTATGTTTAATGTTTCAAAGGTTTATCTAATAAAAATGGTCTCAATGAAAATTTATCATTGAGACCATGACCTATTTGCAGATAGCTTAATAATCCATTTTGCCTCAGCTTTTCTGTCTTATTGCCAATATTACCAAGTCTTTCAGTCTCTGTTAACTGTCCTATTACTAAAAATCTAAAGGCATGTGTGGTGTCATTTTGTAGTACATGCTTGGCTAGGGCATTCCCTTCATTCTCTCTATGTATAGCATACAAATGCTCTCGTATCCTTTCTCTTAAGGTTCTATTAGTCTTTCCTACATAGAAACAATAACATTTTATGCAGGATGCTAAATAAATCACATTTCTTGACTTACAATCAGCGTATTCATTAAACTCATATTTAACACCAGTATCTGGATGTGTGAAAAAATTAGATTTCATTATATATATACACTGGTTGCAAGAGCGACATGCAAATGTACCCTTTCTCTCAGAGGAGATCTTATTTTTTGGCACTCTCTCATAACAAAGCATACGTTGTAAAGATTTAGTATTCTTATAGCTAAAGGATGGTTTCTCACCCACTAAGTCTTTTATACCATCATCTAACTGTAAAATGTTCCAATGTCTCTTAATAATGTTGACAATAGAAGTATTATTATTAGTAAAGGGTATCACTAGTCTCCTCTTATCATTATTCCTCACTATAGGTCTCTCATCTATGCTGCCTTGTTTTTTAATAAAAGGACGTCCTAGATGTGTACGTTCAAAAGTGTCCAAAGAACGCATATCTCTATTGCAATAGCCTCTATGCCTAAAATCACTTTCTATAGTTTTTAATGCATCAGAGAAAACCAAATCATCATTAGTTATATTAGAAAAACGTTTCACCTGATTACTCACAATGTTTCTGTGTATATGGGGGGGTGCATGCTACTTCTGTGAAGAATAGCATTCTTCCTACATACCTTCCTAAATACTTCTGTTTCTAGAGTATTGTCACATCTAAAAAATCAATTGTATTTTGTGAATACATTTCAGTCAACCTAAGAAATGTGGTACTTCCATTGATATATAGAACAAACTCTTTTAGGAGCTCTAGTGTGCCTCCCCAAATTAAAAAAAGATCATCAACAAAACGTTTGTAATATCTTATAGAAGTGGAGTAAGCCAAATGTTCTAAAACATACGTATTCTCCCAGTATGCTAACACAAGGTTAGCATAAGAGTTTGCACAAGATGTGCCCATAGCTACTCCTTTAATTTGAAGGAAGTATTCATTATTAAAGGTAAAAACATTGTGACAAAGAACCATTTCTAACAGCATTGTGAGTTTAATAACTTGATTGTTGCTAAGTCCTTTGTTTAACAAATATAACCTTAAGAAATCTATCCCTACATCATTGGGTATGCAGGTGAAAAGAGAAACAACGTCTAGTGTTACCATATAATCTGTAGTTTCTAGAATATTGTTCTCATTGAAAGGTGCTAATGTTTCTAAGAACTGTTTCATATCACGTAATATAGATCTAGTAGATTCCACGACTGGTCTCAAGTTTTTTTCTAGAAAAATAGATATTGTCTCAGTTAACCAGCCTCTGCCAGATACTATTGGTCTAAGCGGAGGATTATGTGTGGTCTTGTGTACCTTAGGTAAACCTCTAATTACTGGTATCACAGGTTTCTCTACCAAAAAATATTTGTAAAGTTCTTCATCAATAATCCCACACATCAACATGTCATATAAATCTGCATGCACTGTTTTTATTAACTTATCTAGATCTGACATGCTCAGTCTCTTATAAGTAGTAGTGTCTGAGAGCATTTCCAACATAGTATCATGGTAGTAGCCGGTATCTAGAAGTACTGTAGCTCCCCCTTTATCAGCTTGTCGAATGACTATACTAGTATTGTTCTTTAAATCATGAAGGGCTAACTTCTCTTCCTTGGTGATATTCCTGGTTGTTTGTGGACTCCAATTGTGCCTCATCTCCTGTCGAAAAGGGAGTGGAAAACGAAGAGAAGTGTCATTAGATTCAGCTGAAACAGTTCCACTTGCTGACATAGGAGTTTTTCTTCTCACTACAGGTGCTGACACCAGGAAAAGGAAGATATCAGGAGGCCAGTTAGAATTTCAGAAAAAACTTTCAAAACTGTAACCAGGACTTGATTATTAATCTTTCCAGTCACATGCTTATGGACAATGAAAGAAAGATTTTGAGCAAAGGTTTGTCCTTCATTCCCTCTCAGGGGATTGATGTAAGTGATTTAATTGTTGATATAAAATGTTTTGTTAGAAATATTGCACTTGGTTTACAGTTTGGCAACAATGTTTTTAATACTGATGTTATGTCTTTTAAAAAACCTTCTACTTACATGCCTGCTGTACATCCTTTATTGGAAAGTTTTGAAAGAGCTTGCAGTGATGATTTGTTGAAGTTTTTTGAATCTGACAATATAAAACTTGATTTTTACAATATCACCAAGGAAGAGAAGTTAGCCCTTCATGATTTAAAGAACAATACTAGTATAGTCATTCGACAAGCTGATAAAGGGGGAGCTACAGTACTTCTAGATACCGGCTACTACCATGATACTATGTTAGAAATGCTCTCAGACACTACTACTTATAAGAGACTGAGCATGTCAGATCTAGATAAGTTAATAAAAACAGTGCATGCAGATTTATATGACATGTTGATGTGTGGGATTATTGATGAAGAACTTTACAAATATTTTTTGATAGAGAAACCTGTGATACCAGTAATTAGAGGTTTACCTAAGGTACACAAGACCACACATAATCCTCCGCTTAGACCAATAGTATCTGGCAGAGGCTGGTTAACTGAGACAATATCTATTTTTCTAGAAAAAAACTTGAGACCAGTCGTGGAATCTACTAGATCTATATTACGTGATACGAAACAGTTCTTAGAAACATTAGCACCTTTCAATGAGAACAATATTCTAGAAACTACAGATTATATGGTAACACTAGACATTGTTTCTCTTTTCACCTGCATACCCAATGATGTAAGGATAGATTTCTTAAGGTTATATTTGTTAAACAAAGGACTTAGCAACAATCAAGTTATTAAACTCACAATGCTGTTAGAAATGGTTCTTTGTCACAATGTTTTTACCTTTAATAATGAATACTTCCTTCAAATTAAAGTAGTAGCTATGGGCACATCTTGTGCAAACTCTTATGCTAACCTTGTGTTAGCATACTGGGAGAATACGTATGTTTTAGAACATTTGGCTTACTCCACTTCTATAAGATATTACAAACATTTTGTTGATGATCTTTTTTTAATTTGGGGAGGCACACTAGAGCTCCTAAAAGAGTTTGTTCTATATATCAATGGAACTACCACATTTCTTAGGTTGACTGAAATGTATTCACAAAATACAATTGATTTTTTTAGATGTGACATTGAGGAAAAAAGACAATACTCTAGAAACAGAAGTATTTAGGAAGGTATGTAGGAAGAATGCTATTCTTCACAGAAGTAGCATGCACCCCCCCCCCCCCATATACACAGAAACATTGTGAGTAATCAGGTGAAACGTTTTTCTAATATAACTGGTGATGATTTGGTTTTCTTTGATGCATTAAAAACTATAGAAAGTGATTTTAGGCATAGAGGCTACTGCAATAGAGATATGTGTTCTCTGGACACTTTTGAACGTACACATCTAGGACGTCCTTTTATTAAAAAACAAGGCAGCATAGATGAGAGACCTATAGTGAGGAATAATGATAAGAGGAGACTAGTGATACCCTTTACTAATAATAATACTTCTATTGTCAACATTATTAAGAGACATTGGAACATTTTACAGTTAGATGATGGTATAAAAGACTTAGTGGGTGAGAAACCATCCTTTAGCTATAAGAATACTAAATCTTTAAAACGTATGCTTTGTTATGAGAGAGTGCCAAAAAATAAGATCTCCTCTGAGAGAAAGGGTACATTTGCATGTCGCTCTTGCAACCAGTGTATATATATAATGAAATCTAATGTTTTCACACATCCAGATACTGGTGTTAAATATGAGTTTAATGAATACGCTGATTGTAAGTCAAGAAATGTGATTTATTTAGCATCCTGCACAAAATGTTATTGTTTCTATATAGGAAAGACTAACAGAACCTTAAGAGAAAGGATACGAGACCATTTGTATGCTATACATAGAGAGAATGAAGGGAATGCCCTAGCCAAGCATGTACTACAAAATGACACCACACATGCCTTTAGATTTTTAGTAATTGGACAGTTAACAGAGACTGAAAGACTTGGTAATATTGGCAATAAGACAGATAAAGCTGAGGCAAAATGGATTATTAAGCTATCTGCAAATAAAGGTCATGGTCTCAATGATAAATTTTCATTGAGACCATTTTTATTAGATAAACCTTTGAAACATTAAACATAAGTCTTAATATGTGTTTTAGTATGTTTTAATATTTTACTTCTACTATTCATTTATTAACATGAGATCTTTATGATGTATTTATATAATTTTTATGGAAAGGAAATGATGTATTTTTGTAACTTACATGTGACTTGCTAATGTGTTTTTCATTGGTGTTTTACTTATATATAAGTTGATTTAAATTTTATGGTTTGTTGAAGTCTGATGAAGCGTTCCAAGCAACGTGAAAGCGCTTACTTATTCGAATAAAGGACTTGTCTTTTCATTCATCTGGTTTTGCTTCGTTTGTTGTGGAGTATCATCCTCTTCTGATTTTGGATTTGTGCTTTTTTTTGGGAGGTGATACATTACCCTGACAGTGTTCTTTTCTTGCTGATCGTATGACATATGTTTGAGCCCCTTTATCCTTTTGGTGAGGAACTTTTGGGGTCTTTCCAACTGCTGCAGGTGTCGGGTAAGGTACATTCCGAATGGGGCGTTGTACTCAATCATTGGTCTGATAAGTGAAGAGTACAGGGGTACAATGACCTCTCCTGATCTGGATGTGAATCCCTTCATGATCAGGTGGGCAATGTAGAAGGTCTTCCTAACCACTTTGGCAATGTGAGTGTCAAAAGAGAGGTTACTGTCAACTTGGGTCCCCAGGTCCCTGATAACTTCTTCCGTGTTTAATGGATTACCACCTTTGTGGTAATTAGGGGTTACCTTGTTTTTCCCAAAGGGTATGACTATACATTTTTGGCATTTAGCTTAAGGCCATGGCTCTGGCACCAGTTATCCATTTCTATGAGACCTCTCTGGAGGATGTCTGTGTCTGATGGAGTGTCAATTATGGTGCCCAGTTTGCAGTCATCTGCAAATTTTGTCAGCCACAATCCCCCTATGTTTGCCTGCACTTCAGAAAAATAAATGCCGAACAAGAGGGGGCCCAGGACTGAGCCCTGTGGGACACCGCTCGTGACCGGCTTAGAGTCTGACATGGCACCAGCAACTCTAACCCTGTGTGTTCTGTCCTTGAGCCAGCTTGCAACCCATCTTGTGACATATGGGTTTACATCTAAGCTGGTGAGCTTTTCTATGATGCCTGAGTGGGGTATTGTGTCGAACGCTTTTGCTAGGTTAAGGTAGGCTGTGTGAACTGCCTTACCCTCATCAATGGCCTTAATGACTGTTTCGAAAAAGTCGACCAAGTTCAAGAGGCAGGATCTGCCCTTGACAAAGCCAAATTGGGTAGGATCCAGTGTCTGTAGGTCCCCAATGTCTTTATTTATGAGTTCCATTATGATCCTCTCCATAGCTTTGCAGACAAGGCTCGTCAAGCTTATGGGGCGGTAATTTCCAGGGTCCGTAGAAGCACCGCCTTTGTGGAGTGGGACGACAGTTGCCGTACGCCATTCTTTGGGTACGTATCCTGTAGTAAGGCTAAGATTAAACAGCAGCCTTATGTATGGGTTTAGTTCCTCATTGAGTTCGTGTAGCACACAGCCGGGGAAACCGTCCGGTCCCATTGATGCTGTGTTTTTTGCTTTAGAGAGAGCAGCTCTCACCTGGGCATCTGAGATGTTTGGGAGGCTAGACTCTGGTGGGATAGATATTTCTCCTTTTGGGAGAAATTTGCACTGAACCTGTCTGCCAGTATGTTGGCAATGTCTGTGGGTTCAGTGATTTTTTTATCATTTTGGACTAATTCTGAGCATATCTGGGAGTTTCCACCCAGGTTTCTAGCATAGCTAAAGAAGGCCTTATGATTGTCTTTTGTGTCATTAGCGATTTTTCTCTCAAAGTTGGCCTTGGATGATTTTATGAGTGATCGTAGTTTTTTGCTATTATTGATCAGAGATGCCTTCCCTTTTAGGGATTTTGCTCTGTCATGTAGTAGCTTTCTCCTCTTGTTGTAGAGTTTGTTTATGGCTGGGGTCCACCAGACCGGGCGCCTGCCTTTGGTGGAAAGGGTCTTGATTTTATTCGGGATTGCTTGATCCATACATTCCTGGAGGTGCTTGTAGAAGGCATTTGTAAGGGTTTCAGCAGCGTGGGTTGTGGTTTCCACTGGCTCGGGGGCCTTGAAGGATACCACTCCAGTCTTAAGAAGTGTGAAGTTTGCTTTTGAGAAGTTCTTCACTGTGGTCTTTTTTGCTGGGGGTGGGGGCGGGATGTGGATTTCCAATGAGATTAAATTATGGTCTAATCTCACCAATGAGGGATATACTTCCAGTGTGGAGCATTTTGTCCCCATGTTTGTGATGATCAGGTCTAGTATATGTTCTCCTCTTGTGGGAATGGTGACTAGTTGTTCCATAGCATTTGAGTTTATTAACTCCAGGAACCTTTGGGCTAGGGTGTTGGGGCTTGAGTAATGTTCCCAGTCTATGTTTGGGTAGTTGAAGTCACCCAATATGATGGTGTTTGGAGAGACATTCATACTCTCCAGTGTTTTCAGGAAGGCTGTGTGGGTTTCCTGAGTTTGAGAAGGTGGTCTGTAGCATGCTACAAACTGTAGGGCAGTTTTACCTATGGTTAATTGCACCTGGATGGTCTCCGATGCTTAGATGCGTTGCCACTAACCTGGAGGTGTGGGTATCCTTTATGAATATGGATACTCCCCTCCTTTTGTGGTTCGGTCCGGATTTTGGGGCGGGCATGATATGAGGTATAACCTGATAGTGCTGGGGTGCTCTCAGGAACCTTGAACCAGGTTTCAGTCACAGCACAGACATCGATGTTCTCCATACTGAGGAGGGCTTCGAGGGCGTGCATCTTGAGGTTTAGGCTTCTGGCATTGAGCAGTATTACCCTTAGTTTTTCCCCATTTTTGTTTTCTAGGGCGGTAGGTTTATCATTTGAGCCTTGCCTAAAAAAGGCACTATGGGGGTGGCAAGAGCCTTTGCCAATATCCGGAAGCCCAGGGGTGACAGGTGCAAGTCGTCCCTTGCGAAGCAGCGTGGCTTGTCAAGCATGTCATCCCAGGCAGACAGACATTCGATCCCCTTACAATGACACCAGTAATTAAGCCAATTATTAAAGCTGATCATTTTGTCTCTGTATTGTGGCATCATTCTTGGTGAGGGTAGGATACTGCTCAGGGTCAGGGTCAGGGTCATACCGGCCTGGGCTACATAATTTGAGAGCTCCTCTATGTCTCTTTTCACGTAGTCCAGGGAGGTACGTCTCAGGTCGTTCACACTGGCATGGACAATGACTGAGTCATACTTGTACTTGCTGTGGAGTGACCTGAGTGCTTGTGTTATGTGGCGGATTCTAGCGCCTGACAGGCAGCTTACTGTGATCTTTTCCTTGTTCAGTCTGGTGAGTGGGACGTCAGTGTGTCTGACTATGGAGTCACCTATAACAAGTGTGTCTGGCATTGTGTTTGGCCTTAAGGGCTGTGACTGTTTAGCACACTGACTTTGAGAACTGTGTGTTGCATGTCTTATGTCTTGAGGTGGCAGTTGCTTGGGTGTCTGCTTTGGAGGCCTCTGTAGTTTTGGTAGATATTTGATCAGTGCCTCCAGTATGTCTTTGTGTGTTTATGTGTTTGTTTTGCAGTTGTGATAGTTCTATATGAAACTGGGTTTGTGGTGTGCGTGGTTTCCTTCTCCTCCTGTCTAGTCTTGCCAGTCCTGAGTTGAGAGAGCTCAGCCTCCAGTTTGGCTATATAGTTGCATCTCTCACATGTATTTGTGTTTTGTGGGAGAAAGAGTGGGTTGTCTGTGTACATGAGGCAATTGTAACATTGCCTCAAGATGCCCAGATTCACCAGCTGAACAGGAGAGGACGCTAGCAACTGACCCTTCGACATGCTAGAAAAAGTGAAAAAGTTTGCTGTGTAACTGAGTCAGAAGGGACCTATAGGGAAATGGGTACTCAAGGGGATTCTAGGCTAATGTAGTACTTTGTTTAGTATATAAGTACTTTACCTATATAAAAATGCTTTAGGAGCAAGTGCTGAGCTTTTGAGATAGAGAATAGACTGTTTAGATTGCAAGTAGAGAAGTTCTAAGGGAAAAATTGAACAGCAGACTTTACGGAGCCATAAATAGTTTAACCTTGTTTAACCGACGCTGCCCAATGGTGCTCTATGGGCAACTCCGCGCTAAAGCGGGCTTTATAGCAGGGGGTTGAAAAGAGCTAGGAATTGACCCAAAATGGCCAATAGACTACAAGTTTCTGGCTGGAACCACTGCTCTAGGGACAAATAGGCTGCTCAGTGCTCCCCACTCCCACTGGTGAACAAAGAAGCTTCCCTTTAGCCAAATAAGGATATGGAATAGCACAGGAACCAAGCCAAAGCCCAGAGATCAGCAAACTCTGAAGACTGGACTATTCTAGTTCAGTAAGGCGGGAAAACAAGATTTTTTTTTTTTTTTTTTTGCAGAAAACAGAGGAAAAACAGACAGTAAATGCTATAAATGCTTTTAAACGGCTAGCGCACTTGAGTGTGTTAGCCTACAGGTAAAATTAAGCAACAAATAACTTTTTTAAAAGTGCAAAACAATTAATCAACACAAAAACAGTTTAAATAGAATGCAGAGCTGTATAAACAGTGTAGGAGCTTGCCATTGTCTGCCTCTAAACGATCCTTGGGATTGTCCTCTGCCCCTCGGGCGCCTGTATCTGCCTCTTTGGGGTCTGTCTGTGGCAGGAAAGGACCAGTTTTTGGAAGGCCAATTTCTACTAAAACGTGGGGGTTGAACCTGTAGAAATTCTTTTACAGTTTGCATTGATTTAGCCTTTTCCTCCATTTTCCTTAATACCTCCTCAGCATTAGCACCAAATAGTACATCCTTTTGAAGAGGGACGTCTAGTAATTTAGCTTTGACATGATCAGGCAAGGCTTTGTTCCTTGAGCCAGGCATGCCTACGTATGACTGATCCTGTAACAGCAGCTCTACATGAGGCCTCTAGAGCATCAAAACCACATTGTAAGGTATGCTTACCCACTTGTTTTGCACTATGCATCAAATCCTGCAACTCCTTCAAGTCTGGTTGTTCAGGTTGTGACATTTTACTTTTCAATTGTGATAACAAAAACTGTTGGTATTTTAGCATATGAAACTGACAGTTTAAGGCCTTCATGGATAAGGTAGCCGAGGTATATACCTTTTTCCCCCACCTTTCTAAGGATCTGGAATCTCTCTCGGAAGGCAATGGATTTTTAGCAATGGAGGCCTTAACTCCCTTGGGGCCCTGTGAGATGGTTTCTGGGTCAGCAGCATGGCTTTTGTATAGAAATTGGTGTGAGTCAGGGATCCTGTAGTACCTGTCAGGCTTAACTGGAGCTGGAGGTAGAGAGTCCGGGTTAAGGCAGGCCTCCGAGTAAACATCATCTAGGATGTCCAAGACAGGAGGTATAGCCAGAGGCCTGTGCTGAGGAAGCAAGAGAAATTCCCTGAGCCTTTTCTTGGAATCTGAATAATCCTGGCCTTCCCAGTGGAAGTGTTCCCTTAAGGTATGCAAAGTTTCCCCAAATGAGTAATCCTCAGGGGATACAGAAGGATGGACTCCTCCGCATCAGAGTCTTCAAAGGGGAGTAAGAATGTTCCTGATCATCAGAGTGCTCTGAAATAATGGAGCCCTGATCAGAGGAGGGAATCTTCCTCCACTCTAGGCCTTTTGTCCGGAGGGGGCTGAGAACCTCTGATAAGAGTAATTAAATCCTCAGCCATTTTAAGCATCTGTTTCTTAGGCATGGGGCCTGGAGATGGGCCCTGTGTAGCTGGTCTCTTAGAGTGCATGGTTGCTTTAGACTTTGTGAAAGCCTTGATGGAGAAAGAAGAGGAAGGTCTGAAGACACCTTGAGTGGAGGTGGACCTGTCCACATTCTGAGTTTCAACTCCAAGAGTGGCTTCGGTATCTGTAGTCGGGGTGTGGGCCGAGGAGCCTGCGACCTCGGGTACAGGAGACACCGTCAAAGAAATGTCATCGGTGGTCAGGGGCTGCGTAGGCGCCTCGCTGAGAACCGGACCACAAGTAGTCGGCTTTGGCGCGGTGTCGGTAGAGGCCACGGACCTCGTGTGTCAGTCCTTGTCTTTGCGTTTTTTAGACAAAACTGGAGTCGGAGTATCCGATGACATAGTATAGTTAAATGCTTTCCCAAAATAATGCTGGGCGAACTCCGCCCGACGCTTAATAGTGCGTTTGTTAAATGTAGCACAAAAGCGACAGACCGAGACGTCGTGGTCTGTGCCTAAACAAGGTATACAGAGGGAATGGAAATCCTTATGCGGTATTTGCTTCCCACAAGAAATACAATTATTAACTTTGTCTGACATCGGTCTGAGGCAAGAAAAGTTTCCCCAATGGGGCACTTAGCTTTTAAGAAGACTTCGGTTTCCAAATTTTCGTAATCTCAGGAGCTGGCCAACCGGCACTTGCGAACTGATTCTGCTTCGGGCACCGCGCGGCAAGAAAGACTGAAGAAAATGGCGTCGGCTGGTTCCTTTATACCCCTGTCGCACTGACGTCAGGGAAGAAGCGACGACAACCGACGCCGGACCTAGACTTTGGAATTCGGCCAACCGAGGACCCGCCTGACGGCAGGAGAACCCATCTGTTATGACTGCAGCTGTATGCACGATGAACATCAAACAGAGAATTACAAGGCCACAAAACGTATTGTTAAGCAATCGAATAGTACGGAAAAGTTTAAACAAATGAGAAATAGAAAAGAGTGCATTAATCAGACAAAATATTTAAAACAAAATTATTTGATAAAACGAGCATTAGAAAAGTACATAAAAGGTTTAGAATTGCCTCAGAATTGTAAAACGAGCATGTTTAGAGTTAAAACAAGCACAAGAAAGTACAAGGTGCATGAAAAAGAGACTAAATAAGCAAAACAAACATAATACAAAGGCATAAAGGACATAAAAGGCATATTAAGAGATTCAATGAGAGAAACAACTATAACAGAAAGGGCAGAAAAGGGCACATTTAGTATAAATAAAGCAAAGACAACTGCATGTGTTTTGGGTGAATTACTGTGTTTGGTACAAACTTCTACTTTGCAGTGATTGAAGCCTTGACTAGTATAAACAGAGTTGTTAGAAGTATCTCAAAGTGTGTAAAAGTGCTTATAGTGTGTGCTTACTGCTGTGCATTAATTCCAGAGTTTGTTGTGTGTAAAGTGCAACTATTATGTGAAGTGCAGTCAAGTGAAGCTATTTCGAAAAGTTTCTTGTGCCTGGGTGTGTCTGTTCATAGACTGCCTCCATTACAATGTCTCTCTTGCACTATACAGAGTTGTTTGGCAATGTACAGCCATTTTGGGGAGATTTGTGCTGTGTACTCTTTATTCGCAAAGTGCAGTTGTCGTGAGGTGTTTCTCAATCTATGCTTCTACTGTCCAATACATATGCAAATTGCAATTACTTCAAAAACGTTTATTCACAAAGTGCCATTACTTCGAAAAGTTTATTCGCAAATGGCCATTACTTCAAGATAGCTCATTCACAAATAGCAATTACTTCGAAACAGTTCATTCATAAAGTGCCATTGCTTTGAGAAACTGTATTGGCAAAGTACAGTTACTTTGAAATATTACTTGCCCTCAGCTTCTATTGCTCAGTTTATTTGCATTGTGCAGTTGTTAGAAATGTTTCTAAAAATGACAAATTACTTTGGCAGTAAAATGCTGATAAGTGGTTTTGGCATTAAAGCGATTACAAGACAAAGGCTCGTACAGTAAAATAATGATAAGTGACTTTAGCATTTTGCCTTTACAAGACAAACGGCTGATAAGGTAAAAGAAATAATTTCAAAGCAAGTGGCTTTACAGTAAAGAGATTTCAAAGTGCTGCAGTGCCCAGGAAACTTATTTTGTGAAATTCAGTTATACAGAGGCTCTTTGTGTTGTTACAAGTACTGGCATAAATTTCAAGCACGTGTATACGTGTGTGTTCGTGCATATTTGCAAGAATTTTCACTGAGAAATATCAATATGGCAGACAGACTTCATAAGCCACAACCACTTGCATTTGATCAGAACACTGCAGACAATGGAGAATATTTGAGCAAGAATACAATGTATTTATACAAGCAGCTTATTCTAATAAAGATGCACATACCAGGGCATTCATTTTGCTGAACCTAGCAGGGTCAGAAGCCATTGAACGGGAGCGCTAATTTGTCTATGCACCAGCAGTGCATGAAGGTGAAGGAGAAACTTGTGTTGTTGTGGAGGCTGAATCAAGGGAGGACCCTGAGTGTTTGAAGCGCAAGTTTGGAGAGATGTATAACCCTCAGACTAATGTTACACTAGAGAGGCATTTGTTTTACATGAGAAATCAAAAGCAAGGAGAAACTTTCGCAATTTATGTTACTGCTCTGAGAAACAAAGCTAAAATGTGTAGGTTTGGTGATTTATAGAATGAGTCAATAAAGGACAGACTCATGTGTGGCATTAATAATGCTGCTGAGAGAAAGATTTTGCTTCATGACGGTGATTTAATGCTGAGTAAAGCCACTGAGATTTTTCAGATTCATGAAGTTACCGAAAGGCAAACAAATATGCTTGCTAGTGATAAGAACATAGTTTCAGTTGGCCTCAGAGCTCATGTAGACAGCATGCAACACCTGACAGGCAAAAGCAGGCCTAAGTACACCGCAGCAGCAGCCCCTGCAGGACTTCTATGTAAAACCCATAGTATTATAGCACATTTTTAAGAACAGTTGAGTTAAAGGAGCATGCTCAGTTCAAAATCAAGGGTACCCAGTGCAAAACTGACATTGCTCAGTACAGCATAACAGCGAATCAGCAAAACCCAAATCAAGCTTTACTATTAACTGTCGCAATTGTGGTGCTAACCATGAGTCCAGAAGAGAAAAGTGCATGGCATTTGGGTAACAATGTCATAAGTGTAAGAAATGGAACCATTTTCAAAGATTTTGTAAATTAAGTAAACCTGACACAGTTGTAAAGAGGGGTCACTCCAAAAAGAAAGTTAACTAAACAGAGCTCCAACAGTCTTCTTTCTATGCAGATGGTGTAACATTCATTGGTAAAAAGACTGATGCAGTAGATTTACTGACAAGAAATGAAGTATTTTGTACTGTCTGGATCAATGGTAAATCCACTGAGCTTAAAGTAGCCACTGGTTCAAAGTGTAATGTCATGTCTGCAGATACTTTTGCCAGGGTTAGAGCTGGTGAATAACTAAATGTGACTAGTTGTGCGAAACATAGAGCTTATGGAGGTGAAGAGATTCAAACCTAAGGCTCAGCAATGCTTTCATGTTATGTGGCTAAGAGTTATTATAGCATATTATTCTACATGGTTCGAAGACCTGTATAATCATTATTGGGTCTCAGAGATGGTTAGAAAATGAATCTACTTTCTTTTACGAAAGAAGTTCATCAGATAAGCACATGTCCTAGTTCCAGCTTCACCGATGTTATTTTTTTCAGAGTATGCTGATGTTTTTGATGACAGACAGGGCAAACTTTCAGTTGTGTACTCCATGAAATTAGATCCGGAAATCAGTCCAGTGGTCAGGCCAGCAAGAAGAGTTCCGATAGCTATGCAGCATAAGGTCAAAGCTCAGTTGGACAAAATGGTATAACAAGGTGTAATTTGCCCAGTTACAGAACCTACCGAATGGGTGTCGTCCATGGTAGCAGCTCATAAAAAGGGCTCAGATGAAATCAGAATATGTATTGACCCAAGAGATTTGAATAAAGCACTGAAGAGACCACCTCATCCCATGCGTACAGTCGAAGAGGTTTCAGCCCTGATACCGAACACCACTGTTTTTTCTGTCTTAGATATAGAAAGTTCATTTTAGCAAGTGATGCTTGATTGCAAATCTTCATAACTGACTACATTCAGTACCGCAGTTGGAAAATGTAGATTCCTCAGGATACCATTTGGAATAAATTCTGCAAGTGAAGTTTTCCAGCGTGTAACTGAGCAGATTTTTTCGAGCTATCCATGTGCCATAATAATAGATAATATATTGGTCGGAGGCAAGAGTGACGAAGAGCATGGCAGAAATCTTAAGAGAGTAATAGACAGAACATGTGAAATGAACTTAAAAGCTCAATCCTCTGAAGTGCAAATTCAGACTACCAGAAGTTACATATGCAGGTCATTTGTTTACAACTATGGGCTTGAGACCAGACCCATCTAAGCAAGCAGCCATTCTTGAGATGCCAGCACCAGATAATGTGCAAGGTCTACAGCGTTTTCTTGGTATGGTCAATTATTTAGGCAATTTTATACCAGATTTCAGTGATATGACAGTGCCTTTGAGCAACCTCACAAGCAGAAAATTGCTACCCCCCAACATTAAGATAATATGATGCCAACAAACCAGTAACGCTTTCCTGCGATGTTTCAAAATTTGGTTTAGGTGCAGTTATTCTCCAAGAAGGCGAGCCAGCACCCTACATATCTAGAACACTTACTCAGGCTGAGACTCAGTATGCTCAAATTGAGAAAGAACCTTTTGGCAATAGTGTTTGCATGTTTCAAGTTTCATGATTATGTCTGTGGTTGAGAAATCCAGACTGAAACTGATCATCAAACTTTGGTCACTATTTTAAAGAAGCCTATGCATTCAGTTCCAGCGAGATTACAAAGAATGGTGCTCAAATTGCAAAAGTACAACTTCAAAATAGTCTATACGAAAGGCAAACTTCTTTATCTGGCTGATACCTTATCTACAGCACCCAGAAATACAAGAGAACAGCTTCATGCAGAGAATTTTGGCTGTGATGTCATGGAAGTGCACAATTTTTCTACCACAAGATTTGATGAGCTAAGAGATCATACAATGACTGATCTGGTTTTGCAAAAGCTCAATCACTATATCAGTGTTGGATGGCCGTGAAAGCAATCGAGTGTACCACCAGAAGTGCAATCTTACTTTCCTTACACAGATGAGTTGTTGATGGAAAATGGCATTATTTTCAAAGCTCCAAAATTGCTGTTTCTGCTTCTTTACAATAAGAATATGTCCACATTTTGCATTATGGTCACCCGGGATCGGAATCTACTAAGAGAAAAGCAAGAGGACTGGTAGTTTGGACTTCTCTAGTGAAAGACATTGATAGAGTACTTTCTTCCTGTTCAGCATGTAATAGTACTAAAGCGCATTTACGACAGCCACTTCAGCTAAGTCAAATTCCTAATCTATCTTGGTTAATTGTAGCTACTGACATATTTGAGTGGAACAATCAACATTACTTAGTACTGGTAGACTCTTACTCAAATAATTGATTTAATACCTAATCTTCTAATCTAACATGTACTACAGTCATTACTAAGTTGAAATGCCATTTCTCTGTCCGTGGCAGTCCACAGACAATCTCTGACAATGGTACGCAATTCACCAGTAAACTGTTTCAGAAATTTGCCAGATAATGGGGTTTTTGTATATGTTACTAGTAGTTCAGAGTACCTGCAATCAAATGGACTTGTTTTACATGCAGTACAGAGTGCAAAGCAATTACTTGAGAAGTCAAAGCGTGATAATACCAATTTTTTTGAACTTACTGAATCTCAGAAACAAACCCCGTGATGATATACTTGGCTCACCTGCCCAGAGACTTCTATCTAGGCAAACCAGAACAACACTGAATATCAGTTCTCGTTTATTGAGGCCTCAAGCTAAAAACAACCAAACAATTAAAGCCCAGTTATCTAGAATGCATTCTTTCCAAAAGTCCAGCTATGACAAGTCGAGCAGATTTCTTCGTCCATTGAAAAAAAGGAGAGATATTGAGGATACAAACAGTGAAAGGTTTCGACTGGATTGGTCAAGTAATGAGTATTTGTGCAGAGCCAAGATTCTATTTTGTTAAATCAGAGGGTGTGGAGTACAGGAGAAATCACAGACATTTTCTTACTGTAGCAGAACCGATATCGCAGCATCGTACCTGTGATAAAGACTCTAAATCCCACAGCAATGCAGATGGTATTCCTGCTCCAGAACGTATCTTAACTCCTGATATTATTCTGGCAGATGATTCCAGTATTCCTAAGATTGAACATTCAGCAGAGACTACAATGCAATGAAAAAGTATTTGCCCCTTTCCTGATTTCTTATTTCTTCGCATGTTTGTCAGGCTTAAATGTTTCAGATAATCAAACAAATTTAATATCAGACAAAGACAACCCAAGTAAACACAAAATGCAGTTTTTTTAAGTGATGATTTTATTTATTAAGGAAAAAAACTATCCAAACCTACATGGTCCTATGTGAAAAAGTAATTGCCCCCTTGTTAAATCATGAAGTAACCGTGGTTAATCACATTTTTGGGAAAGTTGAGTTCAATTTCACTAGCCACATGCAGGCCTAATTACTGCCAGACCTGTTGAATCAAGAGATCACTTAAATAGAACCTGTCAGACAAAGTGAAGTAGGCCAAAGGATTCCAAAAAGGAAGACAGCATGCCACGATCTAAAGAAATTCCAGAACAGATGAGAAACAAAGCAACTGACATCCATCAGTCTGGAAAAGGTTACAAAGCCATTTCTAAAGCTTTGGGACTCCAGCGAACCATTGTGAGAGCCATTATCCACAAATGGAGAAAACATGGAACAGTGGTAAACCTTCCCAGGAGTGGCCAGCCTACAAAAAATTACCTCAAAAGTTCAGTGATGACTCATCCAAGAGGTCACAAAAGAGCACTTGTCTCAGTTAAGGTCAGTGTTCATGACTCAACCATAAGAAAGAGACTGGGCAAAAATGGAATGCATGGCAGATTTCCAAGGCAAAAACCACTGCTGACCAAAAAGAACATAAAGGCTCATCTCACTTTTGCCAAAAAATATCCTGATGATCCCCAAGACTTTTGGGAAATATTCTGTGGACTGACAAAACAAACGTTGAACTTTTTGGCAGATGTGTGTCCCGTTACATCTGGCATACAAGTAACAAGAGCATTTCAGAAAAAGAACATCATGCCAACAGTCAAACATGGTGGCGGTAGTGTGATGGTCTGGGGCTGCTTTGCTGCTTCTTGACCTGGATGACTTGCTGTGATTGATGGAAGCATGAATTCTGCTCTCTACCAAAAAATCCTGAAGAAGAATGTCCGGCCATCAGTTCATGACCTCAAGCTGAAGCTCACTTGGGTTCTGCAGCAGGACAATGATCCAAAATACACCAGCAAGTACACCTCTGAAAGGCTTAAAAAAAACAAAATGAAGGTTTTGGAGTGGCCTAGTCAAAGTCCGGACTTGAATCCAATGGAGATGCTGTGGCATGACCTTAAAAAGGCAGGTCATGCTCGGAAACCCTCCAATATGGCTGAATTAAAACAATTTTGCAAAGATGAGTGGGCCAAAATTCCTCAACAGCGATGTGAAAGACACACTGCCAGTTATCACAAATGCTTGATTGCAGTTGTTGCTGCTAAGGGTGGCACAACCAGTTTTTAGGTTTAGGGGGCAATTACTTTTTCACATAGGGCCATGTAGGTTTGGATAGTTTTATTTCTTTAATAAATAAAATCATCACTTAAAAACTGCATCTTGTGTTTACTTGGATTATCTTTGTCTAAAATTTATATTTGTTTGATGATATGAAACATTTAAGTAAGACAAAAATGCAAAAAAAAATAAGAAATCAGGAAGGGGCAAATACTTTTCCATTGCACTGTATCCCAGTTGCTAAACCAGATCCCAAATCGTATGTCACACGATATGGTGGCATTTCATAGCCTCAGGGCTTTTTTGTGTTGGTAC
Organism: Protopterus annectens; assembly: GCF_019279795.1. Lineage (NCBI taxonomy): Eukaryota > Metazoa > Chordata > Ceratodontiformes > Protopteridae > Protopterus > Protopterus annectens. The sequence continues at coordinate 280,311,099 of NC_056748.1, forward strand.
CCGCCAGTATGGCATACCGACACCTCTGCCGCTATGTTATTTTTTTTTTTTTTAAAAGAAACTTTCTTTTTTAAGGGCGTTCTTCTTTAAGAATGCCCTTTGTGTCGGGTCACACAGACACAGAAGACCTTTTGCATCCGTGCGATGTGCGACTGATCATTTACATCATCCTGGACTGCGCACGCGGAATATGAATTCCTGAAGAAGTTTGGACTGTGGACTGCGATCGGACACGTGAGTGGCAAGTGTGCGTGTGTGTTTAAGAGGAGTATGTGTGTGCAAGAAATAGGTAGGCAGGTGTGTGTGTCTGTGTTTTATTTTAGTAGATTAGTACAGTAATACTTTTGCACTTATACTTGTTTGCATTAAGCACTTAGGAATGGTATTTTATCTCATTTTGTGCATTTCATTTTTAACATTTTATTTTTTTGTTCCTGATACTAGGTTTTACTGGACAATATCTGTGCAGGATAATGCAGGTTGTTGTTGTTGTGTAGCACTATTTGCGACTTTAAAGAGGTGATTTTATTAACCTTTGTTACTTTTAATCTGCACTTCTAGAGCAGTTTATATAGCCCACTATAGCTCTTTGTGTTGTTGCCTTTCATATTAATTAGACCTTCACTGTGTTTTAGTTATTTAAAACTTATGCATTAGATTGTTTGCTGTTTTAGCTATATAAATACAAATCAAGGCAAGAATTTATGAAAGAACACTTTACCTTATTCAGCTACAATTAAAGTTAGTTTCCCACTAGTTGTAAAGATTCTTTGAATTCCAACAAAACTTCCTTTACTCTTACGCAAAAAGAGTTTGATAGATCGACTTTTACTTTGCTATACCTGAACTGCTTAAAATACTTCTCAAGTGTGACCCATTTATAGTTTGTTTTTATCATAGCAGCATAGTTTCACTGTGCATTTGTTTTCCACAGGCGGCTGCCATTTAATAGCTTCATTGAACCACTTACATAATCATGACTACTTACCTTGGAAGCTTGGCGTGCTACAGCCATTAATGTACAAATCTCCTGAAATGAATATTCATTGTCAGCACATTGCTTCTCTTTCTGGGCACAACACAACAGTACCACAAACCACAGGAAAAAAAAATTCTAAGATTCATCAGCCTTCCACTTGCAACTGAAATCAGTGCATTTCTGTTCAAAGGATGACAATGATTACCTGTATCTTCCTGTGTGATATTCCTTCTAAGTGCTTATACCTTTAAGAAGTAGGGGTGTGTGTGTGTGTGTGTGTGTGTGTGTGTGTGTGTGTGTGTGTGTGTGTGTGTGTGTGTGTGTGTGTGTGTGAAATGTCCAGATTTTCGCAGAATGTCAAGATCTTAGTCTCATATCCATGGTCTGTTTCTCATAAAACTGTGTTTTTCTGGCAATCCCTGGCAAATCACTGAGGATTAAGACAGCAAATAATGGCAGACATTTGAGCTTTAGACGTCATATCCTTCAGAAAGTTCATACTAATGCAAAACTTGTTCTATCAACTTTATAAGTTTGTAAGAGCAATATTTAAAAGGTGTCCCTATTTTTGGACATTTGTCCCCCCCATTATGTGTGTCTTTGTCCAGATTTTTTGTTCCAAAAGGTTGAGAGGTATGGGGGAAGGTCTAAGAGGGAGGTGGGGGTGTATGTGTGTGTAATACCTCTCAATTGTACAGACTTTCACAGAATGTCCGGATTTTTGCCTTATATTTTTGGTCTGTTCCTCATAAAAAAAATTTTTTTTTTTTTGAGAAATCAACGAGATGATCTAAGGATTAAAGTTACTAATGGCATGCATTTGAGTTTAGTTTCAGACTTCATATCTTTTAGAAAGTGTATTCTAACACAAATCCTGTTATTCTAGCAACTTTCTGAATTTATAAGAACAATATTTAAAATGTGTCCCTAGTTTTGGGCAGTTGTCTCCCCATTATGATAGGCTTTGCTCAGACTTCTTGTACTAAGAGGGTGTGTGTGTGTGTGTGTGTGTGTGTGTGTGTGATGGGTAGCATACCCAACTGCCCTGGTTTTTGCAGAATGTCCAGACTTTTGCCCCATATTTTTGTTTTTTCCTCATAAAAAGACTGAAGTTGCTTAATAATGCCAGATATTTGAGATTTAGACTTCATATCCTTTAGAAAAATGCATACTAACACAAATCCTGTTACTCTATCGATTTTCTAAATTCATGAGAAATTTATGATCTGTTCCTATTTATTTTAGGCTTTGTCCAGATTTCTTTGCATTAAAAGGTTGACAGTGAAATGCCCTAGTTAGGGTTTGCAGGTGGTTAGTAATTTGCTTAGGCTCAAGCCCTGTACCTTAGCTACAGGAAACAAGAGCCTAAATCCTCTACCCAAAATATGCAACTGTTTTGCTTAGCAAATGGTATCACTGTTGTGTGTTTAGTGTTTTAAAGTAGTGTTAGTAGCACAGCAGGTAGCATACTTTTGTTTTGATGCAGAAGGCTCTGGGTTCAATTCCCACAGCATGTAGATGGATTGCTGATACTCTGTTGGATTTTAAGAGGGTGAGGTGCTGCAGTCCTGAATATGTCCTCCTTTTGGATACGTTTGCTATCCATTCCCTACTGCAATATTACCAGCTTATCATTTTCAATGTAACATAGGCAATTTATTCTTCAAGGGTAACAGGCAGTGAATTTGTAAATGAAATACTTAAATATAAAATCATTTGCTAGCAGCAACCTTTTCATTAGTTACAGTCAGATCTCTTTAATGTCGAATTATTCAGATGACTTTTACTTCTGCAGAGACAGTGCATGCATATTGACTGACATTGGTGGGTTGTAATGACAGAAGTCTGATTGGCCTTTTATGGTTGAAATGTTCTGAATTGGGCAGTTTGGGCATTATTGGTTCATATGTGTTGTTTCTTTGCTTACAGGTTTATTTATTTATTTATTTTACATTTGTTAACCGGGCTAGTCTAGCTGGATATCCTTTTTCAGTAGAGGCCCGAGGAGAAAAGCTCCAACATAGTAGTTAATACAATATAAAAATACAAGTAAAAACAGTAAGAAAATAATGTACATTTTCCAAAATACACATTGATTGAGAAATTTTTTTTTACATAGTTGTTAAAAAGACAGCAGAGCAATCAGAAGGTTATTTATAGCTGAGGTATCTTATAAGCAAATAGTAAATAGAGCATTTCAAGAAGAATAAACATGTTTGCCATTGTTGATAGATTTGGACATTTGGAAAGGGGTTGAGAATATATGTTTAGTTAGGTTCACGACATGGGCATAGCCATTGTTTTTTGAGATATTCTTTTAGGTTGTTTTTGAACTGATGGTGTGAGGTTGTACTTCTAAGGTAGTTTGGCAGGGAGTTCCACGGTTTCCCAATGGAGTTGGCAAAGAGGGCATCACCATCTGAGTTCTTGGCAGTGATGGTTCGGATCTGGGTGCTGTTGGATGATCGAAGGCTATTGAGGTTAGTATATGGGGTCAAAATGCTAGATAGTGAGGGAGTTCTATCCGGTTGGTTGATTAGTTTGCAGGCTTCAGTGAGTTGGTTAAGTTTGAGAAGATTTGGGAGTTCCAACCAGCCAAGTTTCCTCAGGTTGAGACAATGGTGGGTGCGATAGGGGGATCCAGTAATAAATCTAGCAATGTGGTTGTAGGCAGTAGAGAGCGTGTTAAGTTCACGTTTGTTGAGGAAAGAAAAGACTGGGGAGGCATAGAGGAGGGTGGAGAGAAGATGTGTGCGGGCAATAGTTAATTTGGCAGTTGGGGTTAGATAGTTTTTTATTCTGTACATGGAACCTAGTTTTTTGTTAAGTGATTTTACAGTTTGTGTAATGTGAATGTCAAATTTGAGTTTATGATCTATAGTTACACCTAGTAGTTTGGTACTGGCGACAGGGGTTATGATAGTCCCATTGTTGGATTTAACATGGAAGGTTGTATTGTCGTTACTTGTGAGTTCTGTTCCAAGGGTTAAGTAAACGTTGGGAGAAAATAGTAGTAGTTTGATTTTGGTTGGATTAAGTAGGAGTTTCAGATCGGTGAACCATTTTTCTACTAGAGAAAAACAGTGTTGAGTGGTAGTTTGGAGATTTAGGAGAGAGACATCAGAGCAGATCAAGGTGGAATCATCGGTATTGGATGCAGGTGGATTTAGGGATGACTGAGTGTAGGTCATTTATGAAGATGGAAAACAGAAGTGGACCCAGAATTGAGCCTTGAGGAACGCCAATGGTATTGGGGAGTAGGCCTGATAGTCTGTTTTGCCACCGGACAGCTTGTTGCCTACCAGTGAGGTAAGCCTGAAACCAGGTTAGTGCTGGGGTGTCCAGATGTAGGGTTGCAAGGTTTTTTAGAAGGAGCTGGTGATTGACCATATCGAAAGCTTTCGATAGGTCGAGAAAGAGGGCGGAGGATATTAGTTTGTTATTACGATTGTTATTAATGGAGTCGACAAAGGAAAGGAGGGCCGTGGTGGTACTGTGGTGGGGTGAAAGCCATGCTGGGAGTTGGACAGGAGATGGTTACAGGTTAAGTAGTGAAGAAGTTGTTTGTGGATGCATCTTTCCATGATTTTCGCTATTGGGGACAGAATAGCTATTGGTCTATAGTTAGATATTTCTGTGGAGTTACCTCCTTTGTGAAACGGAATGATGTAGGAGATCTTCCAGATAGAGGGGATGTTGGCTTCAGTTATGGTTCTATTGATAAGGATTGATATAGGTGGTGTATTATACAATTTAATTATTATATAATTTAATAAATCAGGAAGGTGAATTAAACTGTGGTGGTGCTGCGGCAGCGCTGTCGCCTCACAGTAGGACGTTGTCCCGTTCGATTCTCAGCTACAGCGTCTTCTGTCTGGAGACATGTTCATAGGTTCATACTAGGCTATCTGCCCTAGGGCATTTATAAGCCTAGCCAGAGTGTGTTTGGCTTTCGCCACCCATTTTAAATTAATTTTGCTATGCCCTTTTTCGAGGTTTGTATACTGTGCCTCTAACAGTGACACAGAAGTGATACATGGGTAAACCTACGATCTCCCATCCACTCATCAAGATTCCTCTTGAAGAGAGTCAATGAGGGACTCTGCCTAACCTGGACTGGGATTTTATTCCAGAGTGAAGGGAGCCTCTGGGTTATGAATCTGTCCCTCCAGCATGTCCTATTTATTTCAGTGCTGAGGTTCAAGTCCCTCGAGCACGTAGCTCGATGGGATTTGGATTTTCTGAGGTGCAGCATGTCCATTAATTCCAGGTTGGACATGGCTTTATACGTCAGGCACAGATCACCTCTGAGCAGGCGGTATGCCACTGAGTAGAGCTGGAGTTTCTTTAACCGGGCAGCATATGACATCTGTTTGAGCCCTTTGATCCTCTTGGTGAGGTACTTTTGGGGTCTTTCCAGTTGCTGCAGGTGTCTGGTAAGGTACATCCCAAAAGGGGCAATTGTACTCAATTATGGGCCTGATGAGGGATGAGTAAAGAGGCACGATGACCTCCCCTGATCTAGATGTGAATCCCTTCATGATTAGGTGGGCTATATAAAATGTTTTTCTAACCACTTTGGCCACGTGGTTGTCAAATGAGAGATTGCTATCAACTTGGGTCCCCAGGTCCCTAATTACTTCTTCTGTACTTAATGGATTACCACCTATGTGGTAATTTGTGGGCACTTTGTTTTTGCCAAAGGGGATGACTATACATTTTTTGGCATTTAGCTTGAGGCCATGGCTCTGGCACCAGTTGTGTTTCTATGAGACCCTTTTAGAGGATGCTTGTGTCGGCTGGAGAGTCGATTATGGCGCCCAGTTTGCAGTCATCTGCGAACTTGGCCAGCCACAGTCCTTCCGTGTTGGCCTGTACCTCCGAGAAATATATACCGAACAAGAGAGGTCCCAGGACTGAGCCTTGTGGGATGCCACTTGTAACTGGTTTGGAGTCTGACATGGCTCCAGCAATTCTAACCATGTGTGTTCTGTCCTTGAGCCAGTTTGAAACCCATCTAGTGACATAAGTGTTTATATTTAAGCTGGTGAGCTTATCTATAATGTCCGAGTGGGGTATTGTATCGAAGGCTTTTGCGAGGTCCAGGTAGGCTGTGTGGACCACCTTCCCCTCGTCAATAGCCTTGGTGACTGTTTCAAAGAAATCAACCAGGTTTAAGAGGCAGGATCTGCCCTTAACAAAGCCGAACTGGGTAGGATCCAGTGTCTGTAGGTCCCCAATATCTTTATTTATGAGGTCCATGATGATCCTTTCCATAGCTTTGCAGACCAAGCTAGTCAGGCTTATGGGGCGATAGTTTCCAGGATCCATTGAGGCACCACCTTTGTGGAGAGGGACCACTGTTGCTGTACACCACTCTTTGGGTACATATCCTGTAGTAAGGCTGAGATTGAACAGTAGTTTTATGTTTGGGTTTAGCTCTTCTTGGAGTTCATGTAGGACGCAGCCCGGGACACCGTCTGGTCCCATTGATGCTGTGTTTTTTGCTTTGGAGAGGGCAGCTCTTACCTGAGCATCTGAGATGTCAGGGGGGCAGCACTCTGCTGGGATAGATATTTGCCCTTTTGGTGGTGCTGGGGGGGAGTTTGCGCTGAACCTGTCAGCTAGGATGTTGGCAATGTCTGTGGGTTCGGTGTATTATTTGTCATTTTGGACTAATTCTGAGCATATCTGGGAATTCCCACCCAGGTTCCTAACATAACTAAAGAAAGCCTTGTGATTATCTTTAGTGTCCTGTGCAATTTTTCTCTCAAAGCTGGCCTTAGACGATTTTATGAGTGCCAGTAGTTTTTTGCTAATACTGATCAGAGATGCCTTCCCTTTTTGGGATTTTACTCTATCATGTAGTAGCTTCCTCCTTCTATTGTATAGTTTGTTTATGGCTGGGGTCCACCAGACAGGACGTCTGCCTTTGGAGGATTGGGTCTTGGTTTTATTTGGGATTGTATGATCCATGCATTCCTGAAGATGTTCATAGAATGCGTTTATAAAGGATTCTGCGGTCTGGGCCGTATTTTCCACAGGCTCGGGGGGCTTTGAAGGATTCCACCTCGGTTTTGAGGAGTGTGAAATTTGCTTTAGAGAAGTTTTTCACTGTAGTTTTCAGGGCAGGGGGTGGAGTCGGGATGTGAATATCCAGTGAGATTAGTTTATGGTCTGATCTTACCAGTGAGGGATACACTTCTGGTCTGGAGCATAGAGTCCCCATGTTGGTGATGATCAGGGTCCAGTATGTTTTCCCCTCTTGTGGGAGTGGTAACAAGTTGTTCCAACAGCATTTGAGTTTATAAATTCTAGGAACCTTTGGGCTAGGGTGTTGGAGCTAGAGTAATGCTCCCAGTCTATGTTTGGGTAGTTGAAGTTTCCCAATATAATGGTGTTTGGAGAGAACTTCATATTTTCCAGTGTTCTCAGGAAGGCCGAGTGGGGTTCCTGGGTTTGGGAGGGTGGTCTGTAGCAGACTATAAACTGGAAGGCAGTTTTACCCACTGTTAGTTGCACATGGATAGTCTCTGATGCTTCGTGCTGTGCCATCAACCTGGAGGTGTGGGTATCTTTGATGAATATTGATACTCCCCCCTCCTTTTGTGGTTCGGTTTGGGGCCGAAAAGCATGGTACAAGGTATAACCTGGTAGTGCTGGGGTGCTCTCGAGACTTGAACCAGGTTTCTGTTACTGCACAGATATTGATGTTCTCCATGCTAAGGAGAGTTTTGAGTGCGTGCATCTTGAGGTTTAGACTTCTGGCATTGAGTAGCATTACTCTTAGTTTCTTATCCCCTGTGATACCTATGGAGGTGGGTTTGTCTTTTCAGCCTTGCCTAAAAAAGGCACTATGGGGGTAGCAAGAGCCTTTGCCAATATCCAAAAGCCCAGGGGTGACAGGAGCAAGCCGTCCCTAACGAAGCGTTGTGGCTTGTCGAGCATGTCATCCCAGGCTGACAAGCATTGGATTCCATTTGAATGACGCCAATACTTAAGCCAGTTGTTGTGTGAATGGGCGTACCTTCGTTGAAGGTTGTGTGCCAGGGCTGGCAACTCGGCATGTAAAAATCTACTGCCAATCATTAGCAGACCGGAGTTCCGCTGTGGCGACCCCTAACCGGGAAAAGCCGAAAGACACAACAAGGAAGGTGAATTAAAGAAATTTTACGTGTTCCTAAAATGTGTGCAAGGGGTCTATGATTTGAAAATAGCACAAAGGTAAACAATCTACCAATGATCAGATGCATTTTCTTTGAATGCGAGTTTCAATGCTGTTTCAATGAATGTAAGTTTCAAAGTCATAGACGTTTTAATGACAAGTCTGTTTTCATTGTGACACTGCATTGCTTTGTTTAGCAAATGTCTATCAGTGTTTGTGCTGGAAAATTTGAAATAAAAGTTTTACATTAAATCCAAATATCTGTAATCATTGGAGAAGTAAAGCAGAAAGCAGTATGCACACAGAGTTTTGAACACTGTTTATGCCAAATGGGGAGAAATAGCCAAATAATGGGGCATGGAATGACTGTGTGTGTTGGGGGGGGGGGAGGTGTTGACCCAAATGCAACATATGCATAACCACCATGTTTGTTTACAAAAAAAGCACTGCATAGCCTACTTGGATGTAGTTGTATATATGTATCTAGCTTTGTTTAACTGCATGATGAAAATCAGTTCTATGTAACATACATATTCATTAATTTCAATGACAATGTCTAACACATTTTCTCAAAGAGGGATGATGCAGAATAGCAGGTGTGTTGCACCTTTAAGAAGCAATTCCAAGACCTGTGTGTGCATATAAATACCAAGCATGTGTTAGCTTCAGTGCCATTTTGAAGGTGCAGCCAGAATGTTAACATCCATGTGTATGATAGCTAATCTGTTTATAAGTTAAAGTTACTAAACCTCATTTATGATGTGTCTGCATACAATAAAGCTGCTTGAACAAGAACCCATGATGCTCACTTGTTTTATCCTGGCCTGGCAAGCGACAATTTCCATTCCTGCTTAACTCCGATATGCTTCTGCTAGACTAAGCAGAGAAGTCATCTTAGATTTATTCTCCTCATGTTTCAAAACTTTCACTACATTTGCATCTTGTGAGGTCAGCAGATATGTGTGCAGTCCCAGAACTGCAGATCGATACATGTAATCAATTTCAAGGAGGCATATCCCTCCTTCAAAATGGGGAATATATAATCTTGGTAGCCATTGATTTTTATAAATAAGGAGTATTAAGCATCCTTCTTGTTTTCCTGTCTAATCAATCCAACACATTTTGGGGGCAATCAGTCACTCCAAAACTGTAAATTAGGACAGAAAGAGCAGATTGATTTATAGTTTGAAATTTGTTCCTAGATGTCAAAGCTGTTTTCAGGATTAATTTAAGTCTTCTATAATATTCCTTACTAGTTTTATTCACATTTGTTCATGTTTTACTGTTGATCCTTCATCAATTCCCAAACATTTATACACTCCCTCTTGCTAAAGTTCTTTTATATCACATTCTTGTCCCAAGCTGATGTTTTCTTGATGCTGCAGTTTTCCGGCTTTGAAGGTTGCTTTTGCACATTTATCAAGAGCAAATGACATTCCTATATCATCTGAAAACGTTTTGACAACTTGCAGTTGTGCTTTCAGTTCCTCATCTGATGAGCTATACAGTTTTAAATTATCGACAAAGACAAGATGAGAAGAATTTACACTGTTGTTTTCTAGGAGCCAAATTATAGCCATGGCCTAAGATTTTAAGTAGACAGCTTAAATGGGTTAAGGGCAAGACAGAATAGCAGCAGTGAGAGTGTCACCCTGGAATATCCCCCATTTAATTTTTATCCCTGGAATAATAATCTATCCTTTATCGCGGCTTAATTGCAAAGTGGTCTGCCACTGTTTCATGGTCACAGTAATGTAGTCAATCAGTGTAGGGTGTATCTTATATATTTTTAAGCACTCTTTTATCCATGAATGTGGGATACTATCAAATGCGTTTTTATAGTCAATCCGTGCCACACTTAGATTCTTCCCCTATTTACAGTTCTCCACTATGACTTTATTTTACAATAAATGATCCTTTGTTCTATGACTTTTATTGCCCTTTTCTTCTATTGCCATACATGATTTTTCTTCTTAATGACTACAAACTCTGTCAGCATCAATTCCAGTGTACAGTTTATACACTGTCGGAAGGCAAGTTATTGGTCTATAATTTTTAGAGCAGCTTGGAGGTTCGCTCTTAAGTAGGAGCATTGGTGTCTGTTTGGGGTGTGCATATTAATAGTTCTTACTCATGGCTAAATCTTCGTGCAAAGCTGTTAATACTTTTAAACAAAAGTTAGGTACTGCATCTGGGCCTGGGGTTTTCCAAATTAGAGGCTTTCCTTAACTTGGTTTCAATCTCTCTGGCTTTTACTACATCCCTTTTCATATCCTGTACCTTTAGATTTCTTATTCTTTCTTTTACGTCTTCTATCCATTTAGCATGTTTGTTATGTTCCATAGGATCTTTATAAATACTTCTCCAAAATGTATCTATTTCTTCTTTTTTTAGTAGTCTTTCAATTCCTTTTACCTTGTTTCCCAATTCTCTATAAAACTTTTTGGGTCGTCAATAAACTGCTTATTTTGCACTTTTCCATAATATTTACCTGCATATCTTCTACGTTTTTCCACCTGTGCTGTGGTTTTAGTTTATTTGTGATAGTGCACGATAGATCCTGATCTGTTCTAATACTGCACATTTTATCACATCTACCTTTATAAGTATTTTTGTTGATCTGTTCCCTCTTTTGTATTCCTCCAACAGTGACACTTGTCTCATTTGCTTTATAGTTTTCTCTGTTTGAGACTTCCACAATGGTATTCAATTTCCCCCTTCCTTTCCCTCACTACCCTGTGTTCTTGGGGCAGAACTTTATCAGTTATCAATTTAGCTGCACAGTAATATATCCTGTTCACTTCTGTTATATCACATGGATCTCTATGGAGACTTAATTACTGTGTTCACTTGTTTTATCAAACTTCTAACTTTTTGGGTTTTATTGACCTTCTACAGTCTATTTGTTTCATTGATCTTAATATGTCTATCCATCTCTACTAAATCAAGCAACTCTTCTCTTAGCTCATTTTCTTCAAAACTGAGGACACATTTTTTTTCCATTTCCTGTGGGCATTCTATACAAAGTTCTACAGCATCTTCCTGTGGCACATTTTCTTCAATCCAGTGGGCTATCATATGGGAAATCACTGGACTCCTCAACACTGAGTGCATCAGTTTCCAGAGTATCCTGTTCCTCCTCTTGCTGTCCAGTGACCGTTTATACTGGTTTCCTGTGGAAGTCTCCAAAATATCTTCATATGGAATCTGACGAATTGCTTCCTGTTCCACTTGTTTCCCCTTAATTTGGATGACCATCGCTGTATCTTGTGATGCTTTCTGAATTAGATTTTCTACACTGAATCCTTCACTTTGCAGGTACTCCATAACCTCATTTTCTATTTCTTTAACTTCTCCATTACTAATCTCCTTTTCTACTTTTCCCTCTGTGTCTTATTTTTTGTACTGTAAAGTTTTCCATGTCCGGATTCCTTTGCCAGCATTTCTCTTCAAATAACTTTGGTGCTGCTCTTTTTGTATTGATTATTTTTACTTTCTCCTTTTACTAGATATTCCACCATATTAAATCTCTTTTTCTTTCCCATGAGCATATTTATTCTTCTGATGTCTACTGATCTTCCCGTTTCTCCTTACTCTGGGAACTCATTCCAGCATGCTGTGATATAACCTGTGTTAGACCTTCTTCATTAAATCTTTCACTTCGCAGGCATTCCATAACTTCAACTTTTATTTATTTTTTTAACTTCTACTTTACTAATCTTCTTTTCTACATTCCTTCTTTATTTTTTATTGTGAAATGCTCCATATCTGGATGCCTTTGCCTGCAGCTCTCTTCAAATATTTTTATTTTATTTTTATTTATTTTATTTTACATTTGTTGACCGGGATAGTCCGAATGGATACATGTCCATTTTCAGCGGAGGCCCGGGGAGAAAAGCTCCAAGGGTAAGAAGATACAGCATTACATAATATCAGCATTACATATTACAGACTATTTACAGAGATTACATAAGTAAGCAAGTTAAACAAGTTCCACAGATTACAGTTAATCCTGAGCGCAAATCAGGATTAAATTAAATTACACAGTAAACTGGTTAACAGATTTTTACACATTCTAGAGAGAGTTAGCCAGGCTTGATACAGTGACATAGCCAGTCAAATATCTTTGGGGCTGCCTTCTTCATACGGATTAATTTCGCTTTCGCTATTGCACCATATCAAATCTCTCTTTCCCATGTCCATATTTCTTTTTTATACTTTTCAAAAACATCTAGGTTTTGTTGTTTATATTTTCGCACTTCCTCAGATGCTTCTTTTTCCAAACAGATCAAAGTTTCTTGGTCTACATACTGTTTTTCATAAATCTGTTGCATTAATGAATACAAATTTTTGAAGCTTCTGACAGTTTTTCTTGTGGAAGTATTTTTCTTTCCTCTAATTTCTCTCAATATTTTTGTACATCTTGTGTCTGGAAATTCTAGGCTTTTTGCACAATAATAATACATAATTTTCTTCATATCCTCGATAATCCACTCTATCGTCTTTATGGCTCTTCTTTGGCCTATCAGTTTTTGTGAACTGCTACTTCCTTCTACAACAGTGGGGCCATCCTCCACCTGAGCCTGGCCTGGTCCCATTGTAGGAATGTTTCCATATTTTGAGGATTCTACACGGTCATTTTTCCAGATCTGGCACCAGTGCACCTACCATGACTGGACACTTTTTTATCCTGGATTTTGTGCACCCAACTATATTTTTTCATTTTTGACTTATTTCTGTCCATGACATATGCTATATAAATACAGTCTATGTATCAGTGCTGTCTTGGTGATATTTTGTGAAAAACAGGGCCCACTTTGTGAAGGTACTCACAAAGTCTTGAGAATTTCAGCAACACTACTCTCTCCTTTGCTTGCTGACTTCTCTCTCCATTCGACCCTTAGCTTTATCGCCTGACTGATGACTAAAATGGATCCACTGACCAGTCTACTTAACAAATGATGAACGATGTGACTGACACCCTGGGACAAAGTTTAGAACCAGAAACATTTCTAAGGGAAGATAAGAGATTTCTCCTACTATTCTTAAGAAGGACTAACCTCGTCCATTCACACCATGCTTGGCCAATGAAGAAAGTTAACAGGATACTCTACTGCTACAGAACAATACTGGTAAAAGGGCAGATGTGAGTGCTAGCAATAAACACTTCAGAAAGGAGTCAAGACCAGGGCTCAGAAATGACCTCTGTGTCCTTACTGTCTGCATTTCACATCGTACTGGAATCCTTGGGTGAGATTTGGACATAGACCCGTACAAAGCATACTATACTGCAATGTACTGCAGACTTACAAATGTCTCATCACTGATGCTAACATATTACTGGGATGAATATCTAGCATGAAGGATAGTGACTGACAATGCATATCTGACCCAGACAAAAAAGGTAGTACAACACCTCGTCAACCGAATTTAGTGTAGCATCTTTTGGATGAGCCACACTATCCACCACTTAACCACTATTTTTGCCTTAGCACTTCATTCTAAATTCCTTTTCATAGATAAATGCTGTTTGGCATTATTGTAAATAACATACATACTGATATTTGTTACTTCTGTGGAAATGTTGTGTTATTATTCTCTTTCACACTTACATTATTGGCAATTACCTGTTCAGCTTTAATGTTATTCATGTACCTGAAAATTGCTCCACTATAATCAACGGACAGACCCAGTAAACAAAAAATTAATGTAATCTGATGATTGTAGGTACATCAGGAAGGACCATTACTTTTAAAGTAAGTGACATGAAAACATTCCAGAGACACATATTCCTAAGAGACATTTTACTTATGCTGTGTTGATTGCACTAGTCTCACAAGGCTAGCAGCCTCTAACCAGGGAAGACCAAAAGTGGTATTCATACTGGCTAAAGGAAATCTGGCCTAACGCAGGCATATGGGCTTCAGTTTTAAGTCTTGTCTGATGGTACCACATAGCCCACAAACTCAGTGTGCCACTCAACCACAGCCCATAAGGCATAACAACGTACCCAACACTCTAGTCATAGGTGACTCTATAGTCAGGCACACTGATGTTCCACTCACTAGACTAAACAAGGAGAAAGTTCCTGTCAGGTGCCAGGATCTGCCACATAACACATGCACTCAGGTCACTCTACAATAAGTACAAATATGACACTGTCATTGTCCATGTTGGTGTGAATGACCTGAGACGTACCACCCTGGACTACATGAAAAGAGACATGGAGGAGCTCTCCGATCTTGTATCCCAGGCAGGTATGACCCTAACCCTGAGTAGCATCCTGCCATCACCCAGAATGATACCGCAGTACAAGGACAAAATGATTGACTTCAAAAATTGGCTAAGCTTCTGGTGTCATTCTAAGGGGATCCAGTATTTGTCTGCCTGGGACGACATGATCAACAGTCCACGATGCTTTGCCAGAGATGGCCTGCACCTGTCGCCCTTAGGATTCCGGATACTGGCTAAGGCTCTTGCCACCCCTATAGTGCCTTTTTTAGGCAAGGTTCAAATGACAAATTCACCACCGTAACAGGTACAAGCAAGCAAAATCTGAGGGTAATGCTACTCAATGCTATAAGTCTAAACCTCAAAATGCACTCACTCGAGGCACTCCTTAAAATGGAGAACATTGACATCTGTGCAGTGACAGAGACCTGGTTCAAAGCTCCAGAGAGCACCCCTGCATTACCAGGCTTCAATTCATACCACACCTTTCAGCCACCTAGTCCAGAAAGAAGCACTAAAGGCGGAGGCGTGTCCATATTCATTAAGGATATCCACACCTCCAGGCTAGTTGCACAGCATAATGCATCCGAGATTATCCAAGTGCAACTAACTCTGGCAAGACCGCAATCCAAATTGTAGCTTGCTACAGACCCCCCCACCATGCCCCAGGATTCACACTCCTCATTTCTTGATACACTGGAAAGTATTAGGGTACAACCCAACACCCTAATAATGGGCGATTTCAACTACCCCACCATTAACTGGGAAAACTACTTATGTACCAACTCTTTTGCTCAACGTTTTCTAGAATTCATAAATTCCAACCCCTTGGATCAACTTATTCATACCCCCACCAGGGGCAGCAATATCCTAGACCTGGTCATTACCAACATGGGAAACCGGTGTTTCACACCAGAGGTCAATTCCTCGTTGGTCAGATCCGACCACAAGCTAATCAGCATAGACATCCACATCCCTCCCCCAGCCCCAATTAGGGAAACCATCGTAAAAAAACTTCTCAAAAGCCAACTTCACACTTCTTAAGACAGAAGTGGCAAACTTCATGACACCCATGCAGACGGACAATAGAGGTATTACTGCCGAATCCTACACAAATGCAGTTTATAAGCACTTACACAAGTGCATGGATCATGCTATCCCTAATAGAACCAAGATGTTATCCTCCAAAAAAAGGAAGCCAATCTGGTGGTCCTCTGCCATAAACAAACTCTACAACAGAAGAAAGAAACTGTTGCAAAAAAAGAGTAAAATCCCATGACTGGAGGAACTCCCTGGTCAACCTCAGTAAGAAGCTGAGATCCCTCATAAAATCTTCCAAAGCTAGTTACGAAAACAAAATTGCCACTGACTCTAAAGACAACCACAAAGCATTCTATAGCTTTGTCAAGAATCTAAATGGGAACACTCAGATCTGCTCTGAGTTACAGCATAATGGCACTAAATATATAGAACCAACTGATATTGCCAACATCCCAGCAGATAGGTTCAGTGCTAACTTTACCCCCCTCTCAGCCCTTTGAGGGCCCATCTCTATACCGGAAGAATGCAAAGTTCCTATAATCATGGCTGCACAGGTAAAAAACACACTCTCCAAAGCCAAGAACACAGCATCCATGGGACCTGACAATATCCCAGGCTGCGTTCTACACGAACTACAGAATGAACTGGCACCCTACCTAAGTACCATGTTCAATCACAGCCTCACCTCAGGCTTTGTACCCACTGAATGGCGCACCGCGACAGTTATCCCACTCCACAAAGGGGGTGCCACGATGGACCCCAGGAACTACCGCAGCATTAGCCTGAAGAGCCTGGTCTGCAAGGCCATGGCACGTATCATCGTGGAACTCATAAACAAAGGCATTGGTAATCTTCAGACTCTGGACTCTACTCAGTTTGGATTTGTAAAAGGCAGATCATGTCTCCTAAACCTGATTGACTTCTTTGAAGCAGTCACCAAAGCCATAGATGAGGGTAAAATGGTTCACACAGCTTATCTAGATCTCGCCAAGGCTTTCAACACCATCCCCCACTCTGGAATTATAGATAAGCTTACTAAACTAGGTATAAATCCCTATGTCACAAGATGGGTTGCCAAAAGGCTCACAAACAGAACCCACACTGTGAAAGTAGCGGATTCCAAATCCGACATCAGACCAGTGACAAGTGAAGTACCACAGGGTTCAGTCCTGGGTCCTCTCCTGTTTGGTATCTACTTCTCTGAAGTGCAGGCCAACACAGAAGGTCTTTGGCTAACAAAGTTTGCAGATGACTGCAAACTAGGAGCCATAATCGAAACTCCTAACGATGTGGACAAACTACAAAAGGGCCTCACTGAGACAGATACCTGATGTCAAAGCCATGGCTCAATGCCAAAAAGTGTATTGTCATCCCCTTTGGTAAAAACTCTGTACCCATGAACTACCACATAGCTGGTAGTCTACTTAATGCTGAAAATTAGATAAGAGACCTTGGGACACAGGTGGACAGTAGTCTCTCCTTTGATAATCACATCGCCACAGTGGTCAGGAAATCCTTCTACGTGGCTCATCTCATCACAAAAAGATTCTCATCCAGAAAAAAAGAGGTCATTGTTCCCCTCTACTCATCACTCATTAGACCCATTATAGAATACAACGCCCATTTTGGTATGTACCTCACAAGACATCTACAACAACTGGAAAGACCACAGAAATACCTCACAAAGAGGATTACTGGCCTCATACAGATGCCCTATGCAGACCGTCTCAAAAAACTACAGCTTTACTCCATTGCATATCGCCTACTCAGGGGCGATCTCTGCCTAACATACAAAGCTATGTCAAACCCAGAGCTGTTGGACATGCTCCACTTAAAGAAATCCCAATCCCTCCAAGCTACACGCCCTAGGGACCTTAACCTTGTCACCACAATAAACAGAACATGCTGGAGGGATAGATTCCTGTCCCAGAGACTTCCCATACTCTGGAACAGACTACCTATCTATGTCAAACAGAGCTCCTCATTAGCACTCTTCAAGAAAAATCTTGATGATTGGATGGGAAATGTGAAATTCACCCCGGGGATCACTTCTGTGGCTCTGCTCTACAGGGGCACAGGAAAATAATTTTCTTGGGTGGCGAAAGCCAGGGTACATTTTTTGGCTAGGCTTGTATGGGCCCTAGGGCTGATAGCCTAGTACCTACCCATGAACCTATGTGAGAATGAGTTGTTTGATAAAATGAGTAGCAGGAAATGTGTTAACTTTTATAATATGACTAAAGATGAATATGCAGCTTTGAGAGAACTTCAGTCTGATAGTAGTATTGTTATGGGCAGGAGTACTATAATGCTGCTGTGTGTGGCATGCTCAGTAATACTAAGACCTATATATATATATATATATATATATATATATATATATATATATATATATATATATATATATATATATATATATATATATATATATATATATATATATATATATATATATTTTTCAGGGTGGCCTAATGGTTAAGGTGTTTGCCTAACAAACACAAGGTGCAGGGTTTGAGTCTCACAAGGGATAATTGGCTAGGCTTCAAATGGCTTGCAAGGGCAATTAGCTTAGTACTAACCTATGAACCTAGGAATATAGCAACCCACTTATGTTGAACTGCACTGTCAGTACTAGAAAAATGAAACCAATGACCTTATGTGGGAAAAGAACACACAGTCTTCCAATTTTCCAGCTTCAAAAGGAAGTATGCTACCTGCTGAGACATTGACACTGTGTGAAATGCAGCCAAAAGAACTGGAGATCATTGGAATGCATTTGTCACTTAACCCAGTGCAGGGACAAACACTATAACTAAAATGGAGTGAGGTCCTGGCGATGGAAGCTTGCGTTTTTTTTTTTTTAAAACACCTTTATTTAACTATCACTTGTGAAACAGGCAAATTTACATGAAATTAATCATACTGTATTAACAAGTTCACATTTACAAACATACTTCACATATATTGCTATACATCATATAACCTAAGCAGATCCCCCACCATGCCCCAGGATTCCTACTCCTCTTTTCTGGAGATACTGGAAAATATTAGGGTTCAACCAAACACCCTAATAATGGGTGATTTCAACTACCCCACCATTAACTGCGACAACTACTCATGTACCAACTCCTTCGCTCAACGCTTTCTAGAATTCATAAACACCAATGCTGTGGATCAACTTATCCACACCCCCACCAGGGGCAACAATATCCTAGACCTAGTCACTACCAACATGAGTGACCGGTGTTCCACACCTGAAGTCAACTCCTCGTTGATCAGATCTGACCATAAGCTAATCATAGTTTATAGTTTCATAGTTTAGTACTAGGCTATCTGCCCTGGGGCATTTGTAAGCCTAGCCATAGTGATGTGGCTTTCGCCACCCCATGAAGTGGTACAAAAATGTACAGAATAGATTTAGAATACTGTGCCTCTGTCTAGTAGTGACACGGTGAAGGTCCCCTTATATAATAGAATTAGTTTACTGTGCCCCCTGTCTAGTAGTGACACAGAGGTGACCCATGGGGTAAACTTACGATCTCCCATCCACTCATCAAGATTTCTCTTGAAGAGAGTCAGTGAGGGGCTCTGCCTAACATGAACTGGGATTCTGTTCCAGAGCATGAGAAGCCTCTGGGTTATGAATCTATCCCTCCAGCATGTCCTATTCATACTTGTGCCGAGGTTTAAGTCTTTAGCTCTCGAGGTTCTGATGGATTTGGATTTTTTGAGGTGGAGCATGTCCATCCGTTCCTGATTGGACATGGCCTTGTACGTCAGGCACAGATCACCTCTGAGCAGGCGGTATGCTACTGAATAGAGCTGGAGTTTCTTTAGTCTGGCAGAATAAGACACATGTTGGAGACCCTTGATCCTCTTGGTGAGGTACTTTTGTGGTCTCTCCGGCTGCTGCCAGTGCCGGGTGAGGTACATACCAAATGGAGCATTGTACTCAATCATGGGTCTGATGAGGGAGGAGTATAGGGGTACAATGACATCCTTGGATCTGGATGTGAATCCCTTCATGATAAGGTGTGCAAGGTAGAATGTCTTTCTAACCACTTTGGCAATGTGGGTGTCAAATGAGAGGTCGCTGTCGACTTGGGTCCCTAGGTCTCTGATTACTTTTTCCGTACTCAGTGGGTTACTGTCTATGTGATAATTTGTTGGTACTTTGTTTTTCCCAGAGGGGATGACTATACATTTTTTGGCATTTAGTTTAAGGCCATGACTCCGGCACCAGTTGTCCGTTTCTGTGAGGCCTTTTTGTAGGATGTATGTGTCAGCTGGTGTATCCACTATGGCGCCTAGTTTGCAGTCATCTGCGAACTTTGTCAGCCACAACCCTCCCATGTTTGCTTTAACATCTGAGAAATAAATGCCGAACAAGAGGGGTCCCAGGACAGATCCCTGTGGGACACCACTTGTGACTGGCTTTGAGTCTGACATGGCTCCAGCGATTTTGACTTTATGGGTTCTGTCCTTTAGCCAGTTTGCAACCCATCTAGTGACATAAGGGTTTACATTTAAGCTGTTGAGCTTATCTATGATGCCTGAGTGGGGTATTGTGTCGAAGGTCTTAGCCAAGTCCAGGTAGGCTGTATGGACTTGCTTTGCCCTCATCAATGGCTCTAGTGACTGTTTCGAAAAAGTCAACCAGGTTCAAAATGCAGGATCTGCCCTTTACAAAGCCGAACTGGGTGGGATCAAGTGTTTGTAGGTCCCCAATGTCTCTGTTTATGAGTTCCATAATGATTCTTTCCATAGCTTTGCAGACCAGACTGGTTAAGCTTATGGGGCGGTAGTTACCAGGGTCTGTAGAGGTACCCCCTTTGTGGAGTGGGGCCACTGTTGCTGTACGCCAGTGTTCAGGTACATATCCTGTAGTAAGGCTAAGGTTAAATAGCATTTTTATGTGCGGGTTTAGCTCCTCTTGGAGTTCACGCAGCACGCAACCTGGGATACCGTGAGGTCCCATTGATGCTGTGTTTTTAGCTTTGCTGAGGGTGGCTCTCACCTGGACATCTGAGATGACAGAGAGATTACATTCAGCTGGGATCAGTATTTCTTCTTTTGGGGGTGAGGGAGGGGAGAAATTTGCACTGAACCTGTCAGCCAGAATGTTGGCAATATCTGTGGGTTCAGTGTAATTTTTGTCGTTGTGAACTAACTCTGAGCATATCTGAGGGTTTCCGCCCAGGTTTCTAACATAGCTGAAGAAGGCTTTGTGGTTATCTTTAGTGCCCTTAGCGATTTTTCTCTCAAAGTTGGCCTTGGATGTTTTTTATGAGAGAACGTAGTTTTCTGCTAGTGTTGATCAGAGATGTCTTCCCTTTATGGGATTTTGCTCTGTCGTGCAGTAGCTTCCTTCTTTTGTTATACAATTTGTTAATGGCTGAGGTCCACCAGACAGGACGCTTGCCTTTGGTGGAGAGGGTCTTGGATTTATTTGGGATTGCATGATCCATGCATTCTTGGAGATGTCCATAGAAAGCATTTGTGAAGGATTCAGCATTGTGGGATGTGGTTTCCACTGGCCCAGTGGGCTTAAAGGATACCATCTCAGTCTTACGAAGAGTGAAGTCTGCTTTTGAGAAGTTTTTCACTGTGGTCTTTTGTGCTGGGGGTGGAGGTGGGATATGTATATCCAGGGTGATTAGTTTGTGGTCAGATCTCACTAGTGAGGGATATACCTCCGGTGTGGAGCATTTTGTCCCCATGTTTGTGATGATCAGGTCTAGTATATTATCTCCCCTAGTGGGAGAGGTGACTAGTTGTTCCAGTGCATTTGAATTTATGAATTCCAGGAACCTTTGGGCTAGGGTGTTAGGGCTAGAATAATGTACCCAATCTATGTTAGGGTAGTTGAAGTCTCCCAGTATGATGGTATTTTGTGATACATTCATATCCTCCAATGTCTTCAGGAAGGCTGAGTGGGGTTCCTGAGATTGTGAGGGTGGTCTGTAACATGCTACCAGTTGTATAGCAGTTTTGCCTATGGTTAGTTACACCTGTTTGGTCTCCGATGCTTCATGTGTTGCTACTAACCTGGAGGTGTGGGTGTTCTTGATGAATATGGATACTCCTCCTCCTTTTGTGGTTCGGCCCGGGTTTTGGGGCCGAAAAGCATGATATGAGGTATAGCCTGGTAGCGCTGGGGTGCTCTCAGGAGCCTTGAACCAGGTTTCAGTTACTGCACAGACGTCAGTGTTCTCCATACTGAGGAGTGCCTCGAGTGCCTGCATCTTGAGATTTAGACTTCTGGCGTTGAGCAGCATTACCCTTAGTTTTTTTCCATTTTTGTTTTCTAAGGAGGTGGGTTTGTCACCATTTATATCCACATCCCACCCCCACCCCCATTAAGGAAACCACTGTAAAAAAAATTTCTCCAAAGCCAGCTTCATGCTTCTTAAGACAGAAGTGGCAAACTTCACGACACCCATGCAGATGGATAACACAGTTATGACAGCAGAATCCTACACAAATGCACTCTATAAGCACTTACATGAGTGCATGGATCATACTATCCCTAACAGAACCAAGACACTATCTTCCAAAAAAGGAATCCAATCTGGTGGTCCCCTGCTACAAACAAACTTTACAACAGAAAGAAGAAACTGTTGCAGAAGAGAGTAAAATCCTATGAGTGGAGGAGCTCCCTGGTCAGCCTCAGTAAGAAGCTGAGATCCCTCATACAATCCTCCAAAGCTAGCTATGAAAACAAGATTACCACTGATTCTAAGGACAACCACAAAGCATTCTATAGCTTCAAGAATCTCAATGGCAACACCCAGGTCTGCTCTGAGGCACAATGGCTTGAAAATTACAGAACCAACTGATACCACCAGCATCCTGGCTGATAGGTTCATTGCTAACTTTACCCCCCCCCTCTAACCCCCTAAAGAGCGCATATCTATACCGGAAGAATGCAGAGCCTCTGCAATCACAACTGCGCAGGTAAAAACTGCACTCTCCAAAGCCAAGAACACAGCTTTCATGGGACAAGACAACATCCCAGGCTGCTTTCTAAACAAACTTCAGAATGAACTGCCCCCCCCCCCCACTAAGCACCATGTTTAATCATAGCCTCCCGTCAAGCTTTGTACCCACTGAATAGCACACAGCAACAGTTATACCACTCCACAAAGGAGGAGCCACCACACACCCTGGGAACTATTGCCTTATTAACCTGACGAGCCTAGTCTGCAAGGCCATGGAACATATCATCATGGAACTCATAAACAAAGACACTGGTAACCTCCAAACTCTGGACCCCATCCAGTTCAGGTTTGTGAAAGGCAGATCATGCCTCCTAAACCTGACTGACTTTTTTGAAACAGTCACCAAAGCCGTAGACAAGGGTAAGGCAGTTCACACAGCCTATCTTGACCTCGCCAAGACTTTCGACACCATCCTCCATTCTGGAATTATAGATAAAGTCACTAAACTGGGTATAAATCCATATGTCACAAAATGGGTTGCCAACTGGCTCACTGACAGAACCCACACTGGAGAAGTTGCAGACTTCAAATATGACTTCATGACTTCAAACCAGTGACAAGTGGAGTAGCACAGGGTGCAGTTCTGGGTTCTCTCCTGTTTGGTATCTACTTTTCTGAAGTAAGGGCTATCACAGAGGGCCTCTGGCTAACGAAGTTCACCGATGAATGCAAATTAGGTGCCGTAGTCGAGTTCCCAAACGACGTGGACATCCTACAGAAGGGCCTCACTGAGACAGATGCCTGGTGTCAGAGCCATGGCCTCAAGCTCAATGCCAAAAAGTGCATTGTCATCCCTTTTGTTAAAACCATGTATCCATAAACTACCACATAGGTGGCAGTTCACTTAACACCGAATGTGTGTTAAGAGACCTTGGGACTTGGGTAGACAGCAGTCTCACCTTTGATAATCACATCGTCACAGTAATCAGGAAATCCTTCTACGTGGCATACCTCATCATGAAAGGGTAATCATCCAAGAAAAAAAGAGGTCATTGTCCCCCCCCCCCTACTCGGCTCTCATTAGACCGATTATTAAATACAATGCCCCTTTTGGAATGTACCTCACAAGACATCTGCAACAGCTGGAAAGGCCACAGAAGTACCTCACAAAGAGGATTACGGGGATAGATGCCCTACACTGACCGTCTCAAAAAACTCCAGCTTTACTCCATAGGATATCGCCTACTCCGAGGTGATCTCTGCCTAACATACAAAGCTATGTCAAACTCAGAGCTGCTGGACATACTACACTTAAATCTCAATCCCTCCAAGATACATGCACTAGGGACCTAAACCATGTCACCACAATAAACAGAAAATGCTGGAGGGATAGATTCCTGTCCCAGAGACATCCCATACTCTGGAACAAGCTACCTATCTATGTTAAGCAGAGTTCCTCATTAGCACTCTTCAAGAAAAATTTTGATGAGTGGATGGGAAATAGGAAATTCACCCTGGGGATCACTTCTGTTGCTCTGCTTGACAGGGGCACAGGAAAATAACTTTCTTGGGTGGCGAAAGCCAGGGAACCTTGTTGGCTAGGCTTGGGCCGATAGCCTAGTACCTACCTATGAACCTATAAATTATTCAATTTCTGCACTTTTTTTAAAACAAGAAACATTTTTATTAAACCATTACTTACAACACAGGCGATCATACATATATATATATATATATATATATATATATATATATATATATATATATAAATGAAAACCACATCGATACAATCCTAGTTGCAAGCATTTTACATCACAAATCATACTGACACACATACATTACTTATAATCTACCCAATCATTTTTCAGTCAAACATTACACAGCTCATTTAAGTCCTGCCTTCTTTTAAACCTCATTCCTCCCCTTATGTATTGTTCCCACAATTCCCATTTTTTTCCTATGTAGTTTGCTCCTAGTACCCTTTTCTAAAGATCTCAATTCCAAATGTTTTATCTCTGTTACTATATTCACTACTTCTAATATAGCTGGCTTAGATTTTGATTTCCATTTTCTAGTAATTGCTTTTTTGTCAGTTATCATAATTTGATACATCAAGGCCTTACCATGTCTAGGCAATTCTGATTCTGCATCATAGCTCAGAAAAATCATCTCCCTCATCACACCAATCTGCCCACCCAGTATCTCTGACTGTATCCTGCAGGAAATCCTTAATGTCTGCCAACTCACCACACTCCCAGAAAATATGTTCCCAATTATCTCTTTCTTCCCCGTCACAACTCCAACATTTGCTACCTACGGAAAAATTCTCTGGAGTCTACTATGGGTATAGAAATATCTATGTACACATTTCAAAGCAAAAATCTTAAATCTTGTAGATTTTATTGCATATTTGGGAGACATACATATATATTCCCATTGTTTCTTTATGAATTGATTATCCAGTCTCATTTCCCAATCCTTTCTAAGCTCCTCTCACCGATTATTATAGCTATCATGCAATATTTTATATGCTCTACTAATTATTCCTTCATTTAAGGACCCCCTTATTTCTTTCTCTTTGCCTATACTCTGATATCAATCCTTGATAGGGAAATCAATCTCTGACCTGCAGTCCAAATAAATTCTTAGTATCTTCCCATTCTATCATCTTTCCCTCTCTAGTTATTTGCTCCCAATACCTTGGTTCCTTTGCCAATTTTCTCCAATAAATTCCTTTCTTGCCTATTGTCTGTATCCCTAATTGCAGTCACCCCTATTAGCAAAATCTCCTTTCTCCATTCCCGTGTTGGCTTAGTTTAGGATACTTTCTGCTACTTTACAGATATAATATTCTGTATAATTACTGTTATTCTCCTTAAAGGGCTGCATCCAAAATCACAGTCTCTCTGTTTTTGGGCTTATCATCCCTTTCCACTTTTAATTATAGTTTTCTGCTTCTGCTATGTATAGGAGCTATAACTGTGTAGCTCTGTTATACCCCATCAAATTGGGTAACCCCAACCCACCCTGTTCTACTGGAAGAATCATCTTATCCTACCTTGACTCTTGTCTTCTCCTCACAAATAAATTCCTTCAGCTCTTTATTAACTGATATCCACAACTTCTCCTCTGGTTTATAAAAATATGCCTGTCCTGTGTATAAGACTAATAGGACTAAAAACATTTTAACTGCTTGTATCTTACTATCAATATCCATACAACTTGAGGATAGAAGCTTAACTTTTAAAAAAATAAATCCACATAAAAATACTCAAAAGGCTGTGCTAAGTGTTGCAAACAATAAAACAACCTCCCAAAGTATGAAATGTATTTACTTTTTTCTACTGGATGAAAGGTGCTGCACAATGAAGTTACCATGTTATAAAAGTACTGGCTGAGAAAAATTATTTCAAACACAGCTAACAGCGTCTCCGTAAGAAACAGCATGCAAAATCCATTTGGCACTCAAATTCAGAAATACAGCCATTTTTAGCATTTAATTTTGAAGCAGGTCATTGAACTGGCAACCGTTCAACCAGGTCTCAAAAATCAAAAGCTGGTACTTAAAAGTATTCCCTAATCCAAACAGAAAGTACAGTTGTGTAAAATTGTACCATTACAGTAGATGTCCTTCTCTTCACTATTGCAGTATTCTTTACAACAGGGATTCCCTGCCAAGGGCAGCCTGAAGTCTGGCCAGTATACCAAAGCCTTTTGGTTGAAAATGGTACACTGTATGACGCACACATGTTACCCGCACAAGGCGTATGGCATAAAGGTGATACCCGGATAAACCGTACTCAGAACTGAAAAAGCCCTAGCAGGAATGACAGTCAAAGGATAAAAATATGTAACAAACACATCCAGAATGAAAAAGGACCAGGGGGAGAAGGGAAGAAGCGAATACTGGAACAGTGAAGAAAAGGACATCAACTATTATGATAAGATTTTACACAACATGTCCTTCCATATCACTGTTGCAGTATTCTTTACAAGAGAGAGAAGCAAAAGTGCAGGAAGAAAGACTGTGAAGAAGAAGGGCCAGCAGAGCCCTCTAGGAAGCCATGGAGAATGCCCCTGGCAAAGCCAGCTGTGGCCCTAGAAATCACATCCAACTTATAGTGCTAAGTAAAGGTATGTACAGAAGTTCAGGTTGCTGCCTCAAAAATAGAATTAGCATCCAAACCCTTGAAAAAAGCAGCAGAAAGAAGCCACATCTCTAGTGGAATGAGCCTTAACAGAAGGAGGAAGGCTATTTACATGGAAAAAAATAGCAAAAAGAAATTACTTTATATATCCAAGAAGAAATGCTTTGCTTGGAAACAGTTAAACCTAAAGACGTAGGATGAAAAGAAACAAAAAGCTGTTCAGATTTACAAAAAGCTTTAGTCTTATCCAAATAATATCTCAGTTGTCTACGCAAATCCAAGATGTGTAAAACCTTCTCACTAGCAGACTGTGGAGAAGGGAAAAAAAGTGGACAAATGAACAGACTGGTAAGAGACAACTCATTAACCACCTTAGGCATAAAAGAAGGATTAGTACGAAGGGACACCCTGTCCCTATGGAAAACTAAAAAAGGAGAAACAGCCACAAGGGCTTGCAGCTCAGACACCCATCTGGCAGAAGTAAGGGCCAAAAGAACAGTCTTTCAAGAGCAATGCTGTAAGGAAGCTGAAGCAACAGGCTCAAAAGGAGCCAGAGTCAATTTTTCTAAAACAAAACTACGGTCCCAG
Organism: Protopterus annectens; assembly: GCF_019279795.1. Taxonomy (NCBI): domain Eukaryota; kingdom Metazoa; phylum Chordata; order Ceratodontiformes; family Protopteridae; genus Protopterus; species Protopterus annectens. The sequence goes on from NC_056748.1 coordinate 280,338,192, forward strand.
AAGGAGTGGTAGGCTTCCTGGAAGGGCTAATGTGAAAGACTGCTTTAAGAAACTGTTTGGCCTCAAATCTAGAGGCTAAAGGGGGAGTCAAAGGCAGACAAGCAGAGCCAGCTCATAGGTGGGCCTTAACAAAAGAATATGCCAACCCAGCACTGAGCAATTCATACAAACAAGACAGAACCAAAGGAACATCCACAGTAAGTGGATCCAGGTTACGAGAAATACACCAAAAAAATAACCTTTTCTATTTGGATAAGTAAGATTGCCTAGTAGTGGGTTTCCTGGCATTCTGCAGGATCTGAAGCATATCCTCAGAAAAAAGGTGTCTGTAGGGAATCAAAACCCTATCACTTACAATCTCAGTTGAAGTGTGGACAGGTGAGGATGGATAAGTGATTCATTGCCTTGTGTGAGTAGGTCCACCCTGTGAGGTAAGTTGTGATGGCTGCCATTGGCAAGATGCAGCAAAAGATGGAACCAATGTTGCCTGGGCCAGCAAGATTTTGGGAGCATTGTGTTTTATCTTGAATGGGACTTTTGGAATGACAGGAAGGCAAGGGAAGGCATAAAGAGAGAGCAACCAGCTTCCAGGCCAGATGGCATGGGACTGTGGCACAAAATAGAGGATGTTGTCTGTTCAGAGTGCAGGCAAACGGATCTATTTGAGAAATACCACACTAGTGGACAATGTCCAGAAATGGGATCACTTCAGAATCTTGAAAACTCAAAATCCTGAATCTCAAAATCCTGAACTCAAAATCCTGAAAGCTCAAAATACTGAAAACTCAAAATACTGAATCTCATAATACTGAAAAACATACAGGACACCAACACTGACTGTACTGCAGCAGAAATACATACAAACAAAGAAAAGATAAACCATATCAGTCTAAACCAACTATAAGCAGGGGGGGGGGGCAAGCCCCCATGCACCCCCCATGTGCGGGGCAAGCCCCCACACCCCCTGCTACTTAAATAGATCAACTCCAAGATCGCACTTCACTACACTAAGATGAGTTATGTTGTAGTATAGTACATTAAAAGGGGACATGACTAAGGTTACAACAGGAAGTTGTGAAGCATGTAATGGTACGTTTGCCAATTTCTTCTGTGAAGTGCGATCTCAGAGTTGACATATTTAAGTAGCAGGGGCTGTGGGGGGAACAGCCCCCGCTCTCCTGCTTATAATTGTAGATGAGAAATATATTTCTGTACATATTTCTGCTGCAATACAGTCAGTGTTGATGTCCTGTACGTTTTTCAGTATTATGAGATTCAGTATTATGAGTTTTCAGTACTTTGAGCCTTCAGGATTTTGAGAATCAGGATTTTGAACTTTCAGGATTCTGAAGTGAACCCCCAGAAACACATCCCTGTGAAGAGAAATCTGCCACTATGTTCTGATCTCAGGGAATGTAAACTGCCCAAACAGTCACCTGATATTGGATAGCTAGCTCCCAAACCCGAAGGGCTAAACTGCACAGGAGATAAGATCTTGCCCCCCCCCCCCACCTTGATTGTTGACATACCACATCACTGTGGTATTGTCTGGGAGAATCTTGAGAGGCCAGGAAAAAAAAAAAACAGACAATGAAAAGCCTGAAGAGCCAGCAGACAAGCTCTCGCCTCTTTGACAATGATATGGTCTTTCTTTTGTCAAAGCTACCAAAGACCCTGTACCTTCAGAGGGCAGGAGCCAGCCCCCCATCCCACATCCACGGCATCTGTAAACATTTCCTGAGAGGGGATTGGAGGTTGAAAAGAAAGCCCTGGGTTGAGGGACAACTGATGAATCCACCACTGAAGTTCCAGCTTGAGGCATGAAGTAGAGTAGGTAGAAAATCTAAAGGATGAGAATGCTGAAGCCAAACTGACTTTAGAAACCAATGAAGCTTACTCGTATGGAGCTTGGCTAGACGGAGTATAGGAATAGTGGAAGCCATGTAACCCAAAGCCCTCACAAAATCTGTCTATTATTGAAGCCAACATGATCCTGAAGACGAGTCAGGAATGACTTCTGGAAATTTACAGTAAACCCTAGGCTTTGCAAGAGAGAAATGGTAAAGCGTAAATGCTGAAGTAATATCTCTTGAGAGGAGGCCGGAAAAAGAAGGTTGTCCAGATAGAAAAAGACCTGTATTCTTCCCATTAGCCTGCAGAAAGCAATCACAGGAGCATGGAATTTGGTGAAGACTCTTGGGGCAGTAGACAGGCCAAAGAGCAAAGCAGAGAACTGAAAATGCCAGGAAACAAGAGAAACACAAATACTTCCTGAAAAGGGGATGAAAATGAATGTAGGTAAACATCCTTGAGATCCAGGGAAACTAGAAAAGCCTGAGGAAGTAGTACAGGAAACAGGGTTTAAATGGAAAGCATATGAAAGGAAGTAACCTTCAAAAGGGTGTTTAGCTGAGAAAGTTCCAGAATGGATCTCCAGGTGCCTTCTTTCCGGAGGATCAAGAACATTCGGGAGTAAAAAAACCCTTCTCCCTCTGAGAAATTGGAACTTCTTGAATTGTCTCTTGAACCAACAGACTCTGAAGTACCTCTGGAAAAAAAAGGGCATTTGTTCCCGAGGAGACTAAGGAATGCCCATAAGGGGGGGGGGGGGGGGGGATTTCCAAACCATGTAATAACCTTGGCAAAGGACTAGATGGCTTCAAGGATAAGGTCCTTTGCCTCCCAAGCCTTGTGTGAAAGTTCTGCCATTCACTCTGAGGATCTTTGTGAGCAGGCACAATATAAAGAAGTTATGTTCTTACCATAACGTTCCATGTGAGTTGTTCATCTCGCCTTTGTTCTTACATGTGGGTACGGAGCCGATCCATCGGCTCCGAGTCGGCCGCTTTCCAAGTTCAAGATCTTTCAGCAGCTCGAGGCACAGCACCTATCCCATGATGCTCTCTGACTAACCCTCAGATCTAGTTTGCTGAATCCAGCAACAAAGGAACAGCCTAACATACCCTAAATGTCAATATAAAAAACGTATAAAAAAAAAAAATGTATATATATATATATATATATATATATATATATATATATATATATACAGTTAACCATAAGAACCCGGAGGGGGATGGAGGGTGGGAAATGTAAGAACAAAGGCAAGATGAACAACTCACATGGAATGTTTTGGTAAGAACATAACTTCTTTATGTGAAGTTGTTCAATCTCGCCATTTATTCTTACACGTGGGTAGCATCCCAAGCACCCAAACCCTGGGTGGCTCACGGGAGTACATTCCTGAGAACAGTGGAACCAAATGAAGCTCTGTCGACTTTGTAATAAGTGATAAATGTATGTGGTTTTGACCAAGTGGCTGCTGCACAAATGTTGTCCAAAGGCAAACGAGCTGCATGAGCTAGAGATGTGGATACCGCCCTAATGGAATGAGCTTTTACTTGTATTCTAAGGTCTGATTAGTTGAAGAGTATACAAACTTTATGCAATCTGATAACCATTTAGACAAGGTAACTTTAGATACAGATAGCCCTTTTCTGTTATCAGCTTAGGAGACAAAAGGTTGCTGAGATTTTACTTGGACAGAACAAAGGATTTTAGAAAATCTGAACTGTCTGTGGACATCACGTTTACGCAGCATATACTCCATTTTGTTAGAATGATGTCTGAAAAAAGTGGGCAACTCAATAGACTGATTCAGATTAGTTTCAGAGCAGACCTTCGGAAGAAAAGAGGGATTTGTCCTGAGAGATACTCTATCAGGAAAAAATACCAAGTAAGGGGGCCTAATAGAAAGAGCTTGAAGTTCAGAAACTCTACGAGGTGAAGTGATAGCCACCAAAAATAATGTTTTCCATGATATGAATTGCAAGGGGCAAGAGGATGCAGGCTCAAAGGGGGGAAGCATCAACTGAGATAATATTAAATTTAGGTTCCATGGTGCAACCGGTTGTCTGATTGGTGGCTTTAGGTGATGAGCCCCTTTCAAAAAAGCTTTACATAATCTGTGTGACATAAGATTATATCCTTCAATCCCAAAGTGAAAATTAGATATAGCGGCCAATTGAACTCTAACAGTGGCCGCTGTAGCACCATCCTGAAAAATCGTTGTGAGAAATTCCAGAACCATATCAAGAGGGGCAACATAGGGATCAATATCACATTGAGAGGCCCAGTATACAAAACGTCTCCATTTACTACTGTACAGTTTCCTAGTGGAGACCTTATGAGAGGAAACCAGAATATGTTGAACTTCGGAAGAAAAATTATATGACCTGGCTAGGTTGGGAAGTGGAGCAGCCAAGCTGTCAGTTTGAGGGACTGAAGAGAGGGGTGAAGAACTCCTGACGAATGTGTCAGAAGGTCTGGCACTGGGTTCAGAAAGCAAGTTTCTTCCAGTTGATATTGGTGAAGAAAGGGGGCTATCAGAATAACTGTCCTTCCTGAGCCCTTTGCTTTCATCAAGAATCTGGGAATCAGTGGGGTTGGAGGAAAGGCATACAGGAGACCCGAGGGCCAATCGTGCACAAGTGACTCCCTGGGACTGTCCCCCAGTGGAGGGTTGAGGGCAAAGTAGCTTCTGCATTTGGCATTCATAGGAGATGCAAAAAGGTTGCAGCAAGGCTGGCCCCATCTGCGGAATATCCTTTCCACCACATTTTGTTTGCGGGACGGGGACCACTCATGGGGTAACAGAATCGCTCTGCTCAGTTTGCCCGCTATCACGTTGGATTTCCCCAGGATGTGCGTTGCTAATAGAAAGCGCCCGGTGGACACAGCCCACTTCCAAATCCTCAAAGCTTCTCGGCATATGGATTAAGATTTGGTCCCCCCTCATTTGTTGATGTACCACACTACCGACATGTTGTATGCCTGAATCGCAATCGTCCCCTGGGGTAGAGAGTCGTGAAAGTGCTGCAATGCTAAAAGCACTGCTCTCACCTCCAGGACGTTGATGTGCAAATGACATTCTATCTCTGACCAGGTGCCTTGGGCAGTCTTTCGCTGAAAAAGCTCCCCACCCACCCTTATCAGGGAAGCATCTGTGGTCACCGTGGCTACTGGAGGGGGTAATACAAACGGTCAACCTACTGTCACCTGGTGGCTGTTCAACCACCAGAGAAGGTCTCTTTTGCAAGCATTCGTCAATAGAATCTTGAATGACATCGGAAGCTGTTGGTAGGACCACTGGGTGAAAAGCAACCATTGGAGTATCTGCATGTGCATCCGGCCCAGAGGTACTCCTATGAGGGAAGCTGCTATTGTGCCTAAGAGTTTTAACACCTGAGAAGCAGGTACTTTCTTTTCTTGTAGCAAGCATGACACCTGATTTCTTAGGGAGGTGACTCTTTCTAGAGGTAATATGACCAGGGCGGTGGTGGTGTCTAGGTCTGCTCTGATAAATGAGATATGCTGCGATGGTAATAAAGCAGATTTTTCGAAATTTATGGTTATTCCTAACCGATAACAGAGATTGATCATTTGATCCCTGGACTGGATGAGTTGATGCCTGGTGGTGGTGGATAGGAGCCAGTCGTCCAGATACAGAAACACCCGGAATCCTAGACACCTCAGGTGAGCCGTAACCACTGCCATACATTTGGTGAACAATGGGGGCTGTAGTGAGGCCAAAGGGCAGAGCTTGAAATTGGTAATGACTGGCCCCCAGCCGGAAACGTTGATGTGGTAGTACACATGCTTGAGATCTAAAGAGCACATCCAATCACCCGTTCCCAGGAACGGGAGTATCGATTGAAGCGTGACCATCCGGAACTTCTCCTCCTTTACAAATGTATTGAGTTTGCTGAGGTCTAAAATGGGCCTCTAGTCCCCTGTTTTCTTTGGAACTAAAAAGAACCTGGAGTAAGTTCCGGATCCTATCTTGTCTGGCGGGACTGGCTGGATGACTCTTTTTTCTAGCAGGTTTTGGATTTCTGTGACTGCTTGATTCCTCAGACTGGGTGGAACATCTTTTTGTGGGTAACGGTGGCTCTACAAAGGGAATGAGGTAACCTCTGGTAACTATGTTTTGTACCCAAGAATCTGATGTAATTCCTAGCCAGGCATCTGGGTACAAAGCCAAGCGACCCCTGACTGCCTCCAGAGTAGGACAGTCGGGCCTCCTCTCAGGAGCGCTGATAGGGCTTGCCAGGAAACTGCTCCCTGTCACCCTGGTTTTGAGGACCCACTCTGCGCCAAAATGGCATCTTCCATTATTGCCCCCTCCTCTGCCCCTGAAGGGGGGTTCACTACATGCGTTCTGGAGAGCTCCTTGGGACATCCGGAACCACATTTTTCCACCTCTTTGCCCTTTGGGGTATGGTCTAGTAGGGGTGGAAAAACAGACTCCTACGGCAGATAGAGTCTTTCCTTCCTGCTCACACCTAGCAAGGGTCTCCTTGACTTTAGACCCAAACAATGAAGAGCCATCAAACGGGGTATTGACAAAGGAAGACTTGAAGGCTTCCACAAAGGAGCACAAGCGCATCCAGGACTGTCTCTACAGAACAATTGCTGAACCTGCTGCTCGACTCGATCCCTCGGCTGCATAGGAAATGAGCCACATGGATGAGGTGACTACGGAATTAAGGGTAGAAAGCTGGGCTGTAATCTTTTCCAAAATAGCCTCATCTGTGTTACCCTTTAGAGTATCTCAGAGTTCTTGAAGGAGATCTTGTTGAAGGCAAGTAAAAATGGGTCAAGTAGTTCAGCGATCTCATGGCAAATGTCGCAGAACTAAAAATGAGTTTCCTGTATCTGTCCATCTTCCTGGAATCCTTATTAGGAGGACGGACAGTAGCAGAAGTCTCTGACATCTCTTTCTTGGTGGCTGCCATCACCACCATGGCATCAACAGGGACTCCTTTGGTGAGGAACGATTTATCTTGAGGAGCAGTGATGAATTTATTGGGCCTCCGAGGGACTGGTTCCATGGTGTCAGGAGACTCCCACGCCCTGTGAGCGACCAGATCAATTAGTTCGTCGAAGGGTGGAGTAACCCAGGAGGTGGAGGGCTGAGACCCAAAGGCCTTCAGCAGCACCAACTCATCCTCAGTAGGGCAAATGGACTGCCAGTCACCCCTCTGCTTAAGTATTTTTAGGATGTCCGCAAAGGAGATATCCTCCGAGGGGAAAATATGTGGACCCTTCTGATTCCTCTAAGTCTGTGTCTGATGTCAAGGATTCCTGAGGGGAATCCAAATGCCTCCTCTTGTAGAGTCTCTTTCTGGGGACTTCATCGGTGGGGGCCGCCGGTGAAGTTTCAGTAGAGCAGGGGTCACTCACAAGGGATACCTGAGGCTCCGAGTCTCGTCGCTTAGTAGGTGCTTTAGACAAAGAGGCAGAACTTGGCATCTTCACGGAGGAAGAGGAGAGACCTGTAGTGCGAGTCTGAACAGACAACACCCTCCTCATGGCATCAAAGGCCCCGGAATCTCGGCCTAAGGAAGCCACCGGTTCCAAAGAAGATGGGGGCCTCGCAGGTGCTGAGGTTGAGGGCTCCGAACCAGAGGACGGAGCCAAGCTCACCTGCACCGAAGCCCCGAGGGGAAGTGTTGGAACCGACATGTCAGTTCGACTCTCCCCCCCAGAACCGACGAGAGAGTGTTAGATCCGAGACACTTCAGACGACACCGAGGAGGTCAGGGTGGGTGGAACTGAAGTCACTGGGACAGAATTCGGCTCTACGGGTTCCACAACCATCAGATCTTCCGACTCTGGCTCTGAAGGCCTGGGTAGGCTCGGAGGAGGAGTAGTCACAGGCAATGGGGCAGGAACAGGGCTCAAACCCAGTTGGGACGAAGCCGAGAGCAGTTTAGCCAATGCCGGGTTCTCCAAGAGCCTCTGCACCACACGGTCCACATCAATATCTGACATCCTTGAAGATCGGGTCGAAGAAGCTACAGATCTAAGTACTGGAGATTTTAAAGTCTCCCATACCGGCTCCAAAACCAAAGGTTGGCTCCGAATGATCGGTTCGGCACATGGTTCCGAAGACCTAGGAACCGGTGACCGAACCTTAACTGAGGTGCTCGGAGCCGAAGACTTAGGCTCTGAGGACACTCGAGATGACTTTGACCCTTTCAAAGACTTGGAGGTCTGGTCTGACTTGTCCAAATCTTCTTGAAACTCGGGTGTTAAGAGACCTCGATCAATAAGTTTCATATGTCTCTCTAACAGAACTCTGCCACTAAAAGAGTGGTAGATGGAGCAATCCTCCTGTAAATGGAGAGGTCCCAAACAATACACACAGGAAATGTGGTTATCTGTTATTGATATTTTTGGCCACAGTCACATCTTTTAAATCTGGACTTTTGCTTTTGGTCAGCCATCATGTCCATACAGTAAGCACAATTAACAGATCCCTGGTAATTTCAAGTACAACAGTACTATCCAAACACAAAAAATAGAAACACCAAGAAAGACAATTATCAGAGCCCTGATAATATAAGTACAACAGTACAATCCAATAACAAGCAAGAACAATTAACAAACTAGTCAAAAAGGGATAGGAAGAAATTTAGATTCCTCCACAACAATAGTGAAGGATGAAATCAACTGAAGAGAAAGCAAGGTCCAGAGCAACCCGCTCCAAAAACACACTGAAAAGGGCAAAGCCCTAAAAAAAAAAAAAAAAAAAAAAAGATAGCATGACAAGGGATATTGGTAGAAAAACAGATATATCTAAATAAAAAGTAAACTTAGCTGTAGAAAAGCTTCTTAATAAACTTTCACTGGTTCGAGCACACTGAAGACTTGTGATCCGTTGCAGCGACAAACTAGATCTGGGGGTTAGTCAGAGAGCATCATGGGATAGGTGCTGCACCTTGAGCTGCTGAAAGATCTTGAGCTTGGAAAGCGGCCGACTCGGAGCCGATGGATCGGCTCTATACCCACGTGTAAGAACAAACGGCAAGATTGAACAACTTCACATGTTTAGTTTTCTTCTTCTTTTTGAGTGGCACATCAGTCTTAAAAATATTTTGGAGGCTCTGACCCCTGAAGGCACTCAATAATGGTAACTGGGACCTCTTCACTAACTAAAATTTGAGGAACACTCCTAGACCCTTGAGTAATGACCTGCCGCGGTTCTCTCCCCCCCCCACCCGTACATCCAAGGAGGACATCTGTAAAATCTCCATGGACGGGTGTGGCGTCAAGTCCTTGCCGGCCTCAGAAGCAGTTGCAGCACAGAAATCCAAGAAGAAAACCAGACACTCCTTTGGGCTTTCACCAGCCTCAAGAGAGATGTGCATTGGAGGCGGTACAACTGAAGAATCAGACCTAACTTTCTTGGCCTTTTTCTTTGTAGATGACTGTCCCTCGGGTCAGAAAGATCCTTCCATGGAATCCTTAGCCAGTGATTTAAGTCACTGGTTTTCAAGATAAATTCCTAGGGAAGAAAGCTGACTCCTTGACATTTTAGGGCCAAATGACTGATAATTTCACAAGACGTGATCGAGTGAAGCACCTAGAACCTAGACAGAACAAACAATGCTCTTGACTATCTTTATGGGGAATCTGTCTCCCGCACTGGTAGTTCCCGTTTCTGCATGACATGAAACCCAACAGCCAGATAACATAACAAGCATAAGATAAATAAAATCAAAAACATCAATGGGGCACTTATCTGAAAAGTTACAGAACCACCAAACGACAATCGAAGATGGTGTTCTGACTGACAACAAAAAAGTTCTGAGGATGGTAAGTCTGGACATCACCTTTACACCCTCTGTTGCATGCAGGGAACATGTGTGTGACCTACTGTGTACTCTTTACAACCAAAAGGCTTAGGTATACTGGCCGGATGTTGGGCTATCGTTGGCAGGGGATCCATATTGCAAAGATTACTGCAACAGTGATATAAAAGGACATCACACATCCTTTACAGGGTTTTATTTTTTACTTGTAGATCTACAATGCTAAATCATGCCATTCTGTTGTTGCAAGATTGACCATTGTCTATTATCTAACACTATTCTCTGAGTCATGCACTGTTGCTTCACAAAGACAAATGTATTAATTGATATTCACCTTTACATACATTAACACAGTCAGAGACAGATGAACAAAATCAAAAGATAATGAAAAGTCCAGAATGTCCCCTGCATTAATTTATTTTACATGTATAAGTAATAGTCTTAACCATATGAACAAAATAAAGGAAAAACAGAAGTCCAGAAAGTCCACAATTTAAATATTGTAACCATCTACTATCAAAATGCTTAGCACCCTCATTTGTCCACCCTTTCCATAATCTGTTTCATGCTTCCCTTTAACCCTTATCTGATCTCCATTCAGAGAATTTCTGCAATGAGCCACTCCAGGAGCAGGACTGACCTTTCAGAAAAGCAATACTTCCTTATATCTGATATGAATCTCTCTCATGCAGGTCACTATATATACTCCCAATTACCATAATGTCCTCCTTTAATTCCATCATTGTCACACCTCCTCTGAGAATGATGTATGATTACAACATACCTCTCCCAGTGACTAAGCTTCACCTGCACTCAATATAGCTAGAGAATAACTTCTAGTTTCCTGGAGTTCTTTCCACTGCCACACTATCAACTGTCTTGTCTGCTTTAGTCACAGCTCTCACATATTATTATAAAATGATCATATTTAGGACGTGATGAGAACAAGCACATCTTTAGTTTTTTTTTCTGTTTTTCTCATATTAGACTTTTCAGTTAATATCCAAGCTTTTAGCTGTCCTCCTAAAATGCATCTGTTACTTACAGCATGTTTGCATTAAGTCTAAATCTCAATACTTACTCACCCTACTAAACATAATAGGGTTCCTTTTAGACTAACCCCTTAGTCAAACGCCACTGTGTTAGCTGCTGTCATGAGAAAACCAAAAAAACTTGTTTTCTTCAGTGTCAATACCACATGTTAAAATGCACTAAGTCCCTTAGCAGTTCACGTCACTTGTATTTCACTATAGTAGGATCTCTTTGTGACTCTACTCCTCGTATTTCATTATACAGGGCTCCCTTGCCACTATATACTACTTATCTTTGCTGACCAATTTAATAATTTTAGGGTTCATCCCATACTTTTCCTATTTTTTAGCATATTTATTAAATCATCACATTTTAAACAATGACAAAGATACATATACATTAACAGAAAAGAAAACAAACCATAATAAAAATTGTCATTGTTATTTTCATGCTGTATACAGGTTTTCTTTTTAACAATTATCTTTCACGCCATCATTACATAAATTGTTCAAGTCATAAAAAAAAGAAAGTGCACAGATATAGTACATTAGTTTGGTTACATGAAATCTTGATGTTTTATTCCCTTTACAGAATGTTTATACTGAAATTATACTTGTTTGTGGCGGTGCTGCGGTAGCGTTGTCACCTCACAGTAAGACGCTGTCCGGTTTGATTCTCAGCTAGAGCATCTTCTGCATGGAGACATGCGTGAATAGGCGTAACTTCGTTGAAGGTTGTGCATCAGGGCTGGTAACTCAGCACGTAAAAATCAACTACCAATCATTAGCAGGCCGGAGTTCCGCTGTGGCAACCCCTAACCCCTAAAAGCCAAAAGACACAACAACATACTTATGAGATTTATAAACTCATGGGCTGTTAATTTGATGAAGTCACTCATCAAGTTATTTATATGCAGTTTAACTTTTTCTACAGTTTTAATGTATTTCATCCTGTTTTGCTGTCTTGTTCTGTTTTTATTTTGGTGTTATTTAGTGTGTTAAACATGTTTAACATTTTGAATAAAGACTGAAAAAACATTGTTCAATTCTTACTTTTCATTAAACCTCGCTCTCCCTTCTGAATATTATTCTGTAAGCATCATTCCCACACACTCCAATTATTTCTATGTAATCGTCTCCATTTTTCTAAAGATCTTGCATACTTCAATTACACTTGGTTTAGATTTTGACTTCCATTTTTTTTAGTAATTTTCTTTTTCAGCAGCCAATAGCATTAAATTTATCATATCTATGTAATTTAGATCATATATCCCACCTCAAAAGGATCTTTTCTTTAAATACAAACATTTGCTACCCCAACATTTCTAACAAAGTACTCTGCAGGAAATTTTTAAAATCTACCAACTCATTACACTCACTCAGGGATTTCTTTTTAAATCTGCTTAATCAACTTTCAGTATAAAATACCTACGCAAACACTTGCAAGTAAAAGTCGTAAACTTTCTAGACTTTGTTGCATACTTGCGGGTCATAGAGATGTCCTCCCATTACTCCTTTGTAAACTGCCTTTCCATTCCTTCTTCCCAATATTTTCTAGCCTCCTTTGATTATCATGCAATACTAATTATCCTTTTTTTTTTTTTAAACAGCAGCTTCATTTCTACACTCAACAAAAAAACTCTACCAAAGCTGTTTTTTTCCATTTAGCACTCCACTATTCTTTCTCTTTGCCTTTACTCTTATCAATCCCTTTTAGGGAAAGCAGTCTGTAAACTCCAGTCAAAATGTCTGCTTGGCCTTACACTGCTCTATTATCTTTCCCTAATTATTTGCTGACAATACCCTTGGTTCTTTTGCTCATTTTATCCAGTAAATTCCAGTCCCTCTTGCCTTTTTTCTATACTTCTACTTGCAGTCACCCTTACTGGTACTATTCTTATTTTCTCAAGCTTCCTATGGGCAGCACAATGGTACAGTGTGTGTCACTGATGCATCAAAGCAATATGCTCTCCAGTTTAATTCTAAGCTGGTTTGCCTTCTGTGTGGAGTCTGCATGCTCTCTCTGTGTATGCATGGATTTCTCAGGGTATTCTGGTTTCCTCCCACATCCCAATGACATGAAAGAGATGGTCTGGCAACTCACAACTGTGTGTGTGTGTGTGTGTGTGTGTGTGAGAGAGAGAGAGAGATAAGGAAAATTGGTCTGGCACTCTCCTCCTTTTCTTCGCTTGCCTAGTAAACTCTGTGGATGGTTTTGGCTGTTTACAGGGTTACTACAGTAGTCATGCACAACTCAATAGCTTTGGATGGATGGATAGATAAGCTTACTGTGCAATACTGAGTTGAAAAAAAATGTGTAGAAGTCCACACGATACATGTTCATTGGGTTTCACTTACCCATTTCTACTACTACTACCAGTTGAAAGAATGCATCATTCTGCAAACTGGAAGATCTAAATATGTTAGGAAATCTTGTTGACTTCTGTCAACTATTTGGCTTTCTGGAATTGCACCAGCACAAGATTTATATGCTTTTCATCAACTTTGCCAAGTACAGATGTTAAAACTGTCAACCTAATATTATTTAAGTGACTTGTTGAAAGCCATTATGCAGAAGCACCAGCACAGTCATCTGACATTCAAGCAGCACCATCACTAAATAGTTTACAAGTCTATTAGCTTTTTCCTGGGCTGTCTTACGACATGCATCAAAGCCAGGTGAAAATTTAGTATAATGGGCCTGTGTCATTAATATGCCACTTGCATAACATCCAATTATATGACTGTGCATTACTATTCAAAAATGAGCAGTGTGCCCATTGTAAATCGAACATATACTAATAGAAAAAAGTCCAGCCACTGATGTACCATGGAACATTCAGACTTTCTACTTGTATATGCTGAAGGACAGAGCAAAATACAAAAAAAATCAGGTACGTTCTGCAAAACTAAATCAGAAATGTATCCGATTTTCCTTGTATTTTTGTACTCTTAGGAAAATCTCGACAGATAAAAACAGCAATGGAGATTCTTTCTTCCTGTTGCCTCTCCTACTCTGTACTAATGTACTGTGCAAGCGTGGGAACACAATTCCCATACACATGCACAGTACATCAGTAACTACAGTGCCATTATACAAAGACGCTATTTAAGAAAGGTAAGCAATTTCTTTCTTAAATAATGTCATTGTATAACAGCAATATTCAACTTCTGGGTGTGGGTATATCAGAATCTACACCCAGTTGGCTTTGTTTGGTCAGTCAGGCATCCCCCTCATGATCAAACTACACCAGCCGTGGGTAAATCCTGACATACCCACACCCAGTCATAGATTATTGCTGAAATACCCTATTATATGCTTTTCACTTTTCCTGTAACCCAAACCAAACAAGAGGTTTCTGTAATACTGCACAAAGGGAGGTTGAGGGGTGGATGCTAGTACCCCTTAGGAAGGTCATGGAAAGCCTAGTTACCACATGTAAACATACTGTTGTGATGCCCACATGCTTAAGTAGCTTCCCAAGGCAAATTTTGAAAGTTTTCTAAGAGTGTCTGTTACACTACACTTTTGCCAAAATTATTAACTACCTAAGGTGAGAGGTCACAGTACCCATACTCTTTCTAACATCTGTCTCTCTTTGTCAGCCTGGTCCTATTTCATACCATCCCAGAAAGATACAACAGTTCTGCACTCGAGTAAATAATGAGGAGCTAAAATAAGCAAACCAGTAATATTCCACACGATTCAATGTTAGCGCTTTCGTACACAATTTTACATGCACTTCTTCAGACATTAATTACTCCCAAAATGCAATATGTTTTACAGTCCACTTAATTACAAATTGAATGTATTAAATAAAAAACACATGATAGTAATTACTACATCCCTTAAATTCATTTTATAAAAAATATATATGTATTTATACTTGTTTGACCTTAAATAAGATGCTTCTTGAATATGCAAAAATTAATTATATATAAAAAACCAAACCGTCATCAATAATTAAATAAAATATAATGTGTAATATTGACAAAAATAAAAAGCCTTATTCAGACCATTTTATATTTCTAACAGGCTTCACTAAAAAACTTGATAAACATAAATATGTCATCTCTCTAATGCTCTTAATTTTAAAAGACATTTAATAGAGCAGGCTTCATTTAAGCCTAGAAAAACGTGTGCATTTGTCAACAATTGCCACTTTAATTCCTTTTCTTCGAGCTTAAGCTCCCATGGGCCTCCTCTTATATTCCTATCTACCTGTTCTAACACTGTGAATGTAAAACTATGGGACTGATATTCTACTACATGCCTAGCTAGGGCGTTAATGATTTAACTTCTGATCCTTCCTATAAGTTTTTGACTGTAGATATAAAGGATTTATATACAGTCATACCCCAAGATATAGGTTTAGAATGGATATGTGATTTTTTACTCATTAAGCAGGTTGAAGGCTAAGTAATAGATCTAGTTGTTATTTTGTTGGAGATGGTTTTGAACAACAATTGTTTTATGTTTAAAGGGGATTATTTCTTACAAAAATCAGGGGTTGCTATGGTGTCCCCATGTGGGGGCAGTTTTGCTAATGCTGTTATGGCCTTTTGGGAATGAACATTCTTATTTCCAAACTGTCTCTTTAAAGACAAAGTCGCTTGGTATACAAGATACCAAGACAACATGTTTTTTTATATTGAAAGGAGATGAAAATTTAGCAAAACAGTTAGTGGAAGTAATGACGGGCTTTACAAATTTCCTTGAATTTACTTTTGAATTCAATAAAAAATAAATTAATTTCTTAGATATAAAACTTTCTAAGAATAGAAAATATAACAGGTATGAATCACAAATCTATAGGAAGCCCACTTATTCGAACTGTTTCTTACATTTCCACAGTAACCACCCTTATCATCAGAAAAGAGGAGTGGTTAAAGGACAGTTGGTTAAGGCATCTAAATGATTTCTAGTGATGAACAATTTTCCACAGAATGTGACAATTTAAGGAAAATGTTTATTAAGCGTGCATATCCAGAAACTCTTATAAAACATTTGACTGCTGAGGTCAAAATAAAAAGAAAGTCAGGTCATTTCAAACCAGTTCTAACAAGAGGATATATTATAGAAGAAACATCCTCTAGACCAATAGGCATTAGCGATTCAGATGAAGTTGTGAATAGCAATCCATCTAATAATTACATGTCCAGCTTTTCAACAGATTTTTCCACTAATGCCATATATTTTAAAAATGCCCTAATAAGCAATTGGGAGTTTATTTTAGAAGACTGTTCTATTGCTAGCATTTTAGGAACGAGACCTTTGGTTACTTTTAGAAGAGGACTAAATTTAAAAGCTCTCCTAGAAACAAGTAAAATTAATTATAGTCAAGCTTGGGGCATGTACAAATGCAGACAATGTCATTACTGTAAATATATCCGGACAGGAACATATGTGAGAATTAAGGGTATTAAATATAATATAAAAGGAAAATTTAATTGTGAAAGCCAAGGTATAGTATACCTGACCTCTTGTAGCCAATGTTCGGCTTTTTATTTAGGTAAGACAGAACGTTGCTTCAAGCAACGCATTTATGAGCATTTATACAGTATAAGCAGAAATGCTAACACCAACGCCCTAGCTAGGCATATAGTAGAATATCAGTCCTATAGTTTTACATTCACAGTGTTAGAACAGGTAGATAGGAATATAAGAGGAGGCCCATGGGAGCTTAAGTTCTAAGAAAAGGAATTAAAGTGGCAATTGTTGACAAATGCACAAGTTTTTCCAGGCTTATTAAATGTCTTTTAAAATTAAGATAATTAAAGAGATGACATATTTATGTTTATCAAGTTTTTTAGTGAAGCCTGTTAGAAATGTAAAATGGTCTGAATAAGGCTTTTTATTTTTGTCAATATTATACATTATATTTTATTTAATTATTGATGATGTTTTTTTTTTTTTTTTATATATAATTAATTTTTGCATATTCAAGAACCATCTTGTTTAAGGTCAAACACATGTATAAATACATATATATTTTTATAAAATGACTTTAAGGGATGTAGTAATTACTATCATGTGTTTTTTATTTAATGCATTCAATTTGTAACTAATCAATTAAGTGGACTATAAAACACATTACATTTTGGGTGTAATTGATGTCTGAAGAAGTGCATGTAAAATTTTGTACAAAATCACTAACATTAAATCGTGTGGAATATTACTGGTTTGCTTTTTTTGAGTTTATTTGAGCTGTTTTTTGACGTGATTTGAAATAATGAGGAGCTATTTTAATTCAGAACCTCTGCATGCTCTCCTGTCCTCATATCCATATGGCTGGGGGCAGCCCCTTCTGAATCTGGCCCATTACTAAAAGTAATAATCTTCTTAAACCATTGCATTTTCTATTGCTTGCTTAAAAGTACTCTCGTATTATTATTATTTTTTTAAGGCAGAGAAACTTTTCATGTCTTGCTGAATTTTACTAATTATTACAGATTTTAAATTCATATATTAAAAGGAATTTAATGCCTTTCTGATGTTTTATCAAATATAATTTACTACAGCTTTCTTCTAAATATCTGCAATCTTTCTCGCTCTCTCACACTCACACACATGGCTCCCTGACTGCTGAACCCATTAGTTTTAACACTTTTTTGTTTACTCCCACATTTCCTAATGTGACATCACAACCACCAGCACCTCTATATATTCCAACAGCTGTCACCATTTATCTCTCTTTCCTTCCTCTGACACTACCTGTCAGTTCCTACCCATTACCGTCCTATGATCCTAGATCTTTATCTCTAAAGCTTTCTTCCTCCCTGCAATTGGAAGAGCTGTATTCCAACATGACCTCTTAACCCAATGGTTCCTTCAAAATGGTGATTACCAGATCAAATATGTTTGGGATAGCTTTGAGCTATATTTAAATCTTTTTTCTTAACCCACTACCAGCCATCTTAAAGTTATCCACCACTGGAAAGCTGAGGTTTGCCTTTTATACTACCTTTTTATTTTGTACCCAGATCCTTATTAATTTATTCCTCCAGTGCAATCCTCTTTTATTAAATGAAAGACCTTCAGTTTGCTGCTACCAACCAAGGCTCCTGCACTTCTTGAATCAGCCTCAAGACCATCATATCTATTCAAACTTCCTTTATAAAGTACTATATTCTTTCCACTCTCATGCACTTCAATTTACTCTCAGACATTTGCTGATTATTTATTTAATTTATGTAGTCATATTTTACTAATTATTATAACCACTATTCATTATCCAATGACTGTACTAACTTTTAAAATAAAAAAAGAATTAACACACTGACTCAACTTTCCCTACCCTGCTTCCTGCACCTGTGTCTAAGCTGATTCTACTATTACTTCAGAGTGAAGTAGCAAAATCATTTATATACATTTAAAAGGAAACATATTTGATTCTACTGGCCTAAAATTAAACTTTTCATAGAAACTGATGTTAAAGAGATTTATTTAACTGCAATCCAACTTCAATTTAAACAGTGAAACAACTGAATTTTTTGGAGTAAAATATATTTATGCTTTTTTAATCTTCAGGGTATGTTCAATAATTCAGCAGTTACTTCTCACCATCTGTAAACAAATGTACTATCCCATCAGCAATGAGAACAGTCTAATCTCTTCATTAAATGTATTCCAAAGAATTTCTGTGGCATTAATGAAAATCTAGTGGGAGAAATATAAACAAGAAAATAGCATTCCCCAATTGAAAAGGCCTACTGGATTAAGAAAGAGATTTACTTAATGAGATGTATCCACTTGCATCCATTTGCTCTTATTTAAAGACCTTTTCATCTTTTCTGTACATAGGGTAGCCTAGTAGCACCACTGCCCGAGTCTTTATCTTTATTGTCTGTGGCTTGGTTATTTATTGCTATCTGTATCCCTATCAATAAGTACCACACATGATTGTCGTCCCTTTTCAAGGTGCTAAGGGGCTGGCATTTCAAAGCATCAAATTTTTATTTAATTCCCTTAATTCTTATCACATACAACCTGTGAAAAATGCTTCCCTTGTGCACCTCCCATTGCTTTCTACATTGAATTGCACTATTCTTGCCTTTCTCTCTTCACATTTTACTTTAAAGGATATTTTTTCTTAATGCACTTCCCTGCTTAATTCTGCATATTCTTCATTTCGCACAATCTCCACATACAATTTATTGAGCCTTTCTTAAGTCCTTCACTGCCATGAGTGCCCACTGTCTACATTAAGAGCTCATATATGTTAGATGAGCTCTGGAATGTTTTGATGTTACTGCTGGTAGCACAGGACATTAGCAGCACATCTACAAAGCAAGTACATATTCTCCAACAAATGCACAGTACTAGATTATTTGTCCCCACATGCAAAACTATTTATGGCTTATAACACCTCCTCTCTTCTGTCTTTTATCAAGTGATGACATATCTTTTCTACGATTAATTCTAGCACATTTACACCAATACCAGTCATCTATCACTCTTGTTATTGCCTTTCACCCAATCTCCTTAGTAAACAAATCCTCAAGTATAAAAACATCTTTCCATTACCCTTCCCTTGACTTCTGAAGCTTTCCTTGTATTCTTAACGGTGATAATCCATTTAGTGCTAAACTATTCCCATTTCCTCCTCCCAACTCCATGGGTCATTAAGTCTCCCAGTACACTCAGTCCATTTCCTGCTAATCCTTCTTTCTCCTTATCTATTCCACCATACTTTATCACTCTCTCCTTATTATCCCTTCTCCTTTACTCTTTTATCATCACTTATTTCCCCATCTGCCAATGTCTTCTACTGAGACCACTTTACTGTTGTTTCTTCATCCTGCTCCCACCAACTTGCCTCTTTTCTCTACCTTCTCCATATTTGCAAAATATCTCCTTCCAAAGCAGTCTCTTTATTCTGAGCTGGCTGTATTTTGATGATGTTACAAACTTCTAATTTTGCTCCGCTGACAATGTAGGTCACAGGGAAGACAGCAAAAGAGACAGAATACAAGTGTATAGAAAAGGAGGAAAGCCTTGCTATACTTACGTCATGACTAACCTGTAAAGACACAGTATGGTAACTGGCTGGAACACTCTCATCTTCTTCATTGTCACTGTGGGACCGGGATAACCTCGGACTGGAAGCTTTTGACCTTTTCATGGAACTCTCCTTTTCGCTGGGTTTTTTCCTAAGCCGTGTAGACTTGTTGTCATATTTGTGCATCTTCTTCTCTTGAGATTTATATCCTATAAACAAAGTTTGAATTATTTTTATGTCTTATCCTGAAAAATAACAGATATGCACTCATCATATCAGCTGATCTGTGAGAATGCAATCTACAGTATATAATTTCTTTTATTTCCTCTTCAGATATATCCATCTTTAAACAAACATTGAAATTTCCCCCAGCTCCTGTACTCAGAGAAGCATGCATCTCCTGCAGGTGCATATTTAGATGCAATAAGCCCAGGTTGGGGAGGGGGGCACTTAACACTTGCATTCCCCAACTTGACCCTCACGTACTGAGGAAGCACAATCTGATAGGTGTAGAAAAAAAAGACTAAAATTATATACTTGCCAGACAATAGAAAATCCCTTCATAAACGCTGATTGGAGATGCTGCAAAGAAAAGCAAGGGACAGCAAGAAGGCAATAAGTATTCACTACAGACTGTCTTCTTGTATTCCAACTGCTGTGGCAAGTATTATACCTGACACTGAAAACGTGTGTAGTTGCTAACTGCTATCATAAAGTGAAACTTCATAGATAAAGATAAGGCAAGAGCTTAAGAAGACATGTTCTGAAGCACCGAAGTGTCAAGACAGTCAATGCCTAGAATCACTGGTAAGGCAATAAAGGTTCCTCAAAATTCATGAGTCAAGTTCTGGTAAAAACTAAGCTAAAGGTGCACATTTAGCCAGGTGCCCTTCTCAACATAAAACCTCAGTCGAAGACACACATCCAAGATGTGAAGGTCTTGGTCTACCCTGGATTTCTCCACTAAAAAGAAAAGTGGGAAGTGGAGGGACAGTTTAAAAATAGTTCTGACAACAGTTCTGCAAGATAATTGTGGATTACACCTATGGAACTCAAGCACTTTTGTCTACTTTTATGTTCTTTTACTAAAAATTAATATATCACATCTGTGTAACTAATTGCTTTCTAACATCTCAAAATGATGGAGTTTGCTTTGTTGCTGATGCTTCATTGCTTTTTTTTTTTTTTTTTAATAGATTTCTTTCTTTCCTCACCAACCATGTAGAATCAATACAGTTTGGTGATATAGGGAGTGGCCACAACTGCAAAAACAACTATATTTTAGAATTCTTTAAATTGTGATTTGTCGGCCTTGCTATGTTTTATTAAAGTTATTTTGCATCGCAATAAAATGACATTATAGACTACAACAGACAATCTACGTGAAACTTTAAAAAGGATTTCCAATACATAAAGGTAAAGTTCTCAAATAGCTTGCCAGTAGATGTGATGGCTACCGAGAAAATTTTTTCAAGAGATGAATTTCAAAACCAGTGATCCAGACAGTTTAAAGGGGAGTGGACAAGCTGCCAATCACAAAGTGCAGGTCTCAAAGATGAGAGGTTTCATCAAAGTGAGTGAAGGTATACAAACCAATTAACTGCTTAACCAGCAGGAAGAGAACCATCTACATGAAAGATATTTACACTTATTACAGGCTAAAATAGGCTCTTTTACCTAGTGTAAAACTCAGTCTGAGTAATCTTGGCCACTGGAGCCTGACAGGAAGAAAACTCCAAAAGGCTCAAGGCTGGAGTACTAGTGTTGCTAAGCCTGATCTGACAATCGGCTTGAGGACCTATAAATAAGACAGGACAGACTGAATAAATAGAATCAGTGTGTTATTCTCATGTTCAGTATCAGACCAAAGCCAGGAGATGTAGAAGATGGCCATGTGATGAAGCTGCAATGAGTGAACTGTCCAAGTATAACATTAAATAAACTCATATTACCAAAAGGTGACAGCCTCTATAACAACCTGTCAAAGTACAATTGTAAAAATGCATGTTGCAGATAGGATGCAGCGAAGCGTGTTAAACAATGAAACCGCTGTGTCACGTTTCACTGAAAACGCAAATTTTCTTCAAATTAAACATTACTTGACAGCTTAGCCCTGTTTCCTGTGAAGCAAAGTCTTAGAAGTAACTTACTTAATATTAGCAAGACAAATGACTACCCAAGACTGTTGTGCAATGTTTTAGGGATTTGTTTCTCTTCCCAAATGCTGTTCAACCCAACAGAAGATATATACAAGTCCAAGGGATATGGAGGACATGTACCCTGGAAGAAAAAAAACACTGGCTTCAAGATGTTCCATTAATTTGTATGCAGAGGGCAACTTTCAATACTATACAAGTGAATTATTTGCAATGTGGGAGATTGTGCTGTGATCTCTCATAATGGAAGAATTATTAAGTTGAACAAATCTAAAAAAGGGTGTTTTTTCTACCTGAAATACTGGAAAAGCACGAATGCAAGGTCTTGCTTTCTTACAAGTTTGCTCCTTTTTGGGTTTCTGCATCTAATGTGCTGGCTATTAATCTTCATTGCTTCATTAAGCCACAGTGTCTACCTCAGCTGGGAGATGTAGACTGCATTCTAGCTGTATTTCTGAAATTCAGAGACAATCTCCATAACCTGATAGCTGAAAACAGTTACCTCAAAGTAACGCCTAATTATCATATCTGGTAGAAGATTTCAATTTTAGGTAGAAAGTAAAAAGAAGGGTGAGAGAAATGGTTAGGCTGAGCAAAGATGGGAGGAAGATCACAGAAAAATTGGAAGAAATAGTGGTACCAAATAAATACTTTGTTTCAGTCTTAACAAAAGAAAGCAAGAGGAGGGTGCCATGCTAACAGTGAGGAAAAAAAGAAGAGACAAGAATCTAGGATAGAGATGAAAGAAGTTGAGAAGGAACTGGCTGCTCTTTGGAATAATAAAGCTCAAGTACCAGATGAGTTGGCCTCCCAGAGTCATCAGAAATGTGGCCCAAATGTTGGCAGACCTCATGACAGAGATTTTCAACAAATCAGTCCCCAGTGCAGAAGTGCCAGAGGACTGGAAAACAGCAATCACTGCACCCTTAAGTGTGTGTATGGGGGATCCAGGGGAAATGCATGCCTGTTAGCTAATCAGCAATAGCAGAGAAGGTCATGGACAGAATCCTGAGGAGAAGGCTGGCATAATTTCAAGTGGATAATAATCTAAAGGACAGTGGTCATCACAAGTTCACAGCCAGAATGAGCTGTCAGTCTAACAAGATCCAGTTGTATGACTGGGTTACAGGTGATCCTGACAGAGGAGTATAACTAGGCATATATATTTGGACTTCAGCAACAGCTTTGGGTCTATCTCAAAAGGTAGGAAAATTGTATGGGCTGGATGTGGGAACATGGCTGAGGACCTGGACAGCTGTACGTCTCAAATGTACGATACAGAGGGTTGTGATAAGAGGAACATTGACAGGGATTAGAGAAATGACAGAGTACCTTAGGGGTCTTCCCTGGGTCCAGTAATCTTGTGTTTCTCCCTGACATATATGAAGGAATAGATACAATATCAGCCTCTTTTGAGGATGACCCAAAAATAGCTGGAGTAATGGAGAATGGTGGAAATACTCCTGTGAAGAATTTGGAAAGGCTGAATAAATGGGCAGCTGAGATTCAGTGCAATCACATGTAAAGTACTGCACATTTAAACTATAGAAACTCTGGCATGAGCTATCAGCTGGGAGGCCTGACAGAGATGGCAACAGACAAAGAAACGGATCTGGAAATAATTATTCACGCTTGGGTTAGACAACTGTGAGCAAAGTAAGAAGGTAGTGACAGGAAAACACAGAATGATACAATACATCCTCAAGGTGTATATTCTAGAAGCAAAGAGGTAATGCTTCTATTCTACAGGACCTTGGTCAGATCACACCTCGAGTACTACATGCAGTTCTGCAGGCTATACAAGAGAGTACAAGGAAAGTTACAAACAAGATCCATAAGACGGGGGGAAAATGACCAGAAGCTAAAGAGCCAACAGCTCTTCTCCCTTAAGACCAGAAGAGATATGTGGAACATCAAAATGGTGCAAAAGATCATAGCAGGGAGATGTGAAAGAGTATTTCTGAATAGGAAGGTCAGAAGGGAAGGAGAGACTGTACAGGCAGCAGACTGCAGGAGCTAACTATTTCTTGTAACTGTGAAAGTACTTTTTTTTACTACGGACCCATGGAATGGACCACTGAAATGGGTGGTGATCCCCCTATAACCACATACAAATAAACACGATTTAGCTTTTTCTTCTTTTGTGTGGGACTTAAATGCTATTCAGCTTCCTCACTATACATCTTGCACAGTTTGTGTATTTTTTTACTGGAATTCGTTTCCCTGGTTCATACATTACAATAGGTTTGCATGTTAGCAGGAACAAAGCTATTGATCTCTGAGGATTTTTAAAGACCTAGCCATACATTCTTTTAGTTTTTAGCCCTTATACCCTTAAATTTTAAATACAAATATCACAAAGATGAGCAGAATATCTAAATGCAGCTGTCATCCATGAAAAACAAGGGTGCTAAACCAGGGGTGAATTTGTGGTTACCCATGCATTTGTCTAGATTACATTTGAATATTGTAAAAGTACCACTGCTTTATGCGGGGAGGAACAGTATTCCCAAAGAAGTGATATTCTCTTTGATAAACACCTATCTTTCTGACATGTTCTACTTAGATTTAGATCTTGAGCGAGTGTTTATGCCCACGCTGGACTTGTGAATGTGCAGTGGGTCTGACAGAATAGGGTCTGTTGAGGCAGAGATCCTATACCACCGTATGCCACCAAGAACAGAGACAAAGCTTTGAGATAATGTGCAAATTTTTAAAGATTTAGCTTTGGATTTTCTTAACAAGAAAGTATTGCAGGCATTCAGGCTGTGTCAAATGTTTGGAGAACATACCAAAGGGGGTATTATACTCTATGATTGGCCTGATGAATAAGAAATATAATGGAATGATCACATCCTCTAGACCTGAATACCATACCCTTAGTAATAAGCTGTACACAGAAGAAGCACTTTCTTTCAATAGTCGATACATGATGATCAAAGGACAGTTTGCCTTCTACCAGAGTTCCCAAGTCCATAACTAGCGGTTCAATTTTCAGGGGTGTATTTTCATGCGATAGCTACAAGGGACTTCCTGAATGCCAAAGGAAACCATTATACATTTTTTGGCATTTTGTTTTAGTCTATGGTTCCATTGGTATGTCTTGGTGTCCTCAGGGATATTTATGATGGCACCAAGTTTACAGTCATTTGCAAATCTGGTCAGCCATAGGATCACAGGAAGTTACTAGCCTAATGACCCTAGTGTTTGAAGATGGCCAATGAGGTGCTTTGCTTGACATGAAGCAAGAGTCTGTTCCAAAGGTGTGGTAACCTCTGGGAGATAAATCTGTCCCTCCAGCAGGTTCTATTAATGTCACATACCAGGTTAAGGCCTTTACAGCGAGTAACCCTTGTACCATTTGACTTACGGACATGCAGCATTTTCAATAAAGCAAGGTAAAAGATTGCCTTATATGCCAGGCACAGATCGCCTCTGAGTAGTCCACATGAAACAGAATAAAGTGACAGTGATTTCAGACAATCCTCATAGGACAGATGCTGAAGACCTTGAGTTTTCCTTGTAAGGAACTTCTGTGGTCTCTCCAATTGCTGCAGGTGCTTGGAAAGGTACATACCAAAAGAGGCACTGTACTCAATTATTGGCCTGAAGAGGGAAGAGTACAGGGAGGTTATAACTTTTCCTCTGGAGGCAATGCCCTTACTTATGAGATGAGCAATACAGGATGCCCTTCTTACCACTGTGGGGACATGGTGATCAAAGATAAGGTTGCTGTCAACCCATATGCCCAGGTCTCTCACTACTGAGTGCATACTTAGAGTGTTGTTACTGATTTGGTAGTTAGCAGGAACATTGCTCTTACCAAAAGGGATGATAACATCTTTTTGCATTGAGTTTAAGGCCATGACTTTGACACCAATCATTTGTTTGTGTAAGAGCCTCTTATAGGATGTTGACATCATTTGGAGATTCTATGACTATTCTCAGTTTGCAGTCATCCACAAACTTTGTCAGCCACAGACCTTTAATTTTAGCTTGTACTTCGGAGAAACAGATTCCAAACTGCAGAGGTCTCAGGACTGATCCCTGTGGAACACCACTGGTTACAGGTCTGCTGTCGGAGGTGGATTCCCCTGTTTTGACTATACGGGTTCTACCAGTGTGCCAATTAGAGACCCATCTAATGATACCTGGGTTGATACCTAGCTGGGTGAGTTTGTCGATGCCTGAGTGGGGGATAGTGTCAAAACACGTAACAGTAGTTTTGACCTCTGAAAAGTAAATACCATAGAACAGTGGCTCAAGGACTGAATTGGACATCTCAACTGCCTCTACTTTGGAGGAATGTTCCTATTTTTAGGCATGATGTAACCCTGCACTTGATGCATTTATTGTTGGAAGTATGTCCTTATTTTCAGGCTTGGCTAACCCTTCAAAAAATTTTCCGACCCTCCCCAATCACACGTGAGTTTTCAAGCTGTTTAGTACACAGAAAACCACTATACGACCAGCATGCCAGTGGCATCAATAATTAATTTTTGCAGATGCTAAAATAAATGCCTTATGTGGTAGAATTTTGTGATACTGTTCATTAGGTCTACAGAGTTTATATTGTTTCTTTGATAACGTGCTTACATTTTCTTATCATTTTTGTCACTGTGTTTTAAACACATTTCTGAGTAGTATCTCACATTCCTACTAAAAGTGAAGAGCCGTGTGCTTTTTAGTATTCATAGTGTATGCTAATTAGATGTTTATAAGTTCATAGGCAAGTACAAGGCTAGCTGCCCTTGTGGGCAATTTTAAGCCTAGTTAATTTCTCTCAATGAGAATCATACCCTATATCACTTGTCTGTGAGGTATGCAAATTCCCAACCACCCCTTTAGGTTTTTGGCTGGATGTACCTACATTTCAAGGGTCTTTGTACCCATTTCTGTGTCTGAACCCTGGGATACACCACTAATGGCAGAAGTTTTGGAAGATGCAGAGCAGTCCACTTTGATTTCCCTGAGTTCCATTCGTGAGCCAATTTGCTATCAATTAAGTTACACAGGGATCAAGATTTAGCTGAATAGTTTATTTACAATACCTGTGTAGGATGATATTGAATGCCTTTGCTAGGTTTAGATAAGTAGTGTGTACTGATTTTCCCTCATCTAGTGCTTCAGTAACTTTCTTGAAGAAATTAACCAGGTTAAGTAAGCATGATCTGCCTTTAACAAATCTGAACTGGCTTGGATCAAGAGTTTGTTGGTTATCTAATTCCTTAATTATTAATTTCATAAATATCCTTTCCATAACTTTACAAATCAGCTGACCAGACTTCTGGATCTACAATTTCTTTGGTCTGTTGATACCCCACCCCAATTCTCCATGCATCAAGCAAAAAAAAAAAAAAAGGAGTTATGTACTTACCATAACTTTCCATCTGTGTTGTCCATTTTCATTCTTCCTCAACTGATGATGTCCATTTTCATTCTTCCGGTCTTTTCAGGCTTGTTGGCTGTTGGTGAAGCATCCACCAAGAGGAGAAAACGCTGAGAGAAGAAAGGAGCCACTTTTGAGATTTTAAGTATTTTTCCTCTGTTTATTTGCTAAGTTTTTCTGCATAGCCGCCTATTTTGAGCATTTTCTGGCTTGTTAAACTTGATTTCTGCATTAGTAACTGTATTTAGAGCACAACCTAGAGCTGTTTACTGAATTTCCTGTTTGCCCTTATTTTTAAAATCGTTTTTTTCTCAAAACTTGCATTTTATCTGTCTTTGGCCTAGCACTCTTGTGTGGGGTCATTTACTGCACTGTTATAACTTGTTGATACTTGTGAACCTCTGCTATCTCTGAAAAAAACAAAAAAATAAAAAAAATCTTGCTTTTTTCCCCACTTTTCTGAGATTTAAAAAAGTTCAGTTACAGGCTTGCTGTTCTTGAACTGTTTGAAAGTTTCTTGGAGGCCATTTTTTGCTTGGGCTAAAGGAAAGTCTCTCTGTTGATCAGTGGCAGTGAAAAACATTGAGCAGCCTGCCTGCCCCTATGGGAGTGGTTACTGACTTGAAACTGTAGTTTTATTGGCCATTTTGGGTCAATTCCAAACTCCTTCATCTTCCTCTCTTAAAACCTGGTTGCCTCGTAGTTTTGGCATCTTTTCAGGCTTGTTGGCTGTTGGTGAAGCACCCACCAAGAGGAGAAAACGCTGAGAGAAGAAAGGAGCCACTTTTGAGATTTTAAGTATTTTTCCTCTGTTTATTTGCTAAGTTTTTCTGCATTTACCTATTTTGAGCATTTTCTGGCTTGCTAAACTTGATTTCTGCATTAGTAACTGTATTTAGAGCACAACCTAGAGCTGTTTACTGAATTTCCTGTTTGCACTTATTTTTAAAATCTTTTTTTCTCAAAACTTGCATTTTATCTGTCTTTGGCCTAGCACTCTTGTGTGGGGTCATTTACTGCACTGTTATAACTTGTTGATACTTGTGAACCTCTGCTATTTCTGAAAAAAATAAAAAAACAAAAAAAATCTTGCTTTTTTCCCACTTTTCTGAGATTTAAAAAAGTTCAGTTACAGGCTTGCTGTTCTTGAACTGTTTGTAAGTTTCTTGGAGGCCATTTTTTGTTTGGGCTAAAGGGAAGTCTCTCTGTTGATCAGTGGCAGTGAAAAACATTGAGCTGCCTGCCTGCCCCTGTGGGAGTGGTTACTGACTTGAAACTGTAGTTTTATTGGCCATTTTGGGTAAATTCCAAACCCCTTCATCTTCCTCTCTTAAAACTCTCTTTTGCACGGTTTTGCGCGTTTTTGAGCATAGCACAACAGCGGGCAGTGCCGCCTAATTGGGTTTAAACTATTCCTGGCTCCACAAAGTCTGCTCTTCACTTTTTCCCTTAGAACTGCTCTATCTCTCAATTTAAACACCATATTCTCATTCTAAGGCCCTTCACTGGTCCAATTAAGTAATCCTACAAGTTAGCCCTATTAAACCATAAGCACTACTTACTCTTATACTCTCTATGATTACCCTGTCCTCTATTGGTCCGTCTTAAATTCAGTTTCCCTATATTACTCTAGCATGTCCAAAGGTCAGTCAATGGTTTCCTCTCCAGTCCAGCTGGTGAATCTGGGAATTTTGAGGCAATGTTACAACTGTCTCATGTACACGGACAACCCTCTCCTCCTCCAAACAGGTTCAAATATATGTGAGAGATGCAACTATTTAGCCAAACTGGAGGCTGTGTTCTCTCATCTCAAAACTGGTGTAACCAGTCAGGCGGAGAAGGTAACCTCACACAACACAATTCCAGTATCACATAGTCCCACCACATCAGCGAATCAAACACATAAATACACAAAAACATACTCAGAGGCTCTAAATAAAAATCTACCTAAGCAACAGAGATCTCCAAAGCAGACATCCAAGCAAACGCTACCTCAAAACAAAACACGCACAACACATAGCCCACAAAGTCAGTGTGCCAAGCAGCCACAGCCCTTAAGGCTGAATAACACACCTGATACTCTTGTAATAGGTAACTCTATTGTCAGACACACTGACGTCCCGCTCACCAGGCTGAATAAAGAGAAGGTCACGGTGAGCTGCCTGTCGGGTGCTAGGATCCGCCACATAACACAAGCACTCAGGTCACTCCAAAGCAAATACAAATATGACTCAGTCATTGTACATGCTGGTGTGAATGACCTGAGACGTACCTCCCTGGACTACATGAAAAGAGACATAGAGGAGCTCTCTGATCATGTAGCCCAGGCTGGTATGACACTGACCTTGAGCAGCATCTTACCCTCACCTAGAATGATGCCACAGTACAAAGACAAAATGATCAATTTTAACAATTGGCTAAAATTTTGGCGTCATTCAAAGGGGATCCAGTGTCCGTCAGCCTGGGATGACATGCTCGACAAGCCACGTTGCTTCGCTAGGGACGGCTTGCACCTGTCACCACTGGGCTTTCGGATATTGGCAAAGGCTCTTGCCACCCCCATGGTGCCTTTTTTAGGCAAGGCTCAAATGTCAAACCCACCCCCATAGACAGCACAAGGAACAAGAAACTAAGGGTAATGCTGCTTAATGCCAGAAGTCTTAACCTCAAGATGCACACACTCGAAGCTCTCCTCAGTATGGAGAACATCGATATCTGTGCAGTGACAGAAACCTGGTTCAAGGCTCCAGAGAGCACCCCAGCACTACCAGACTATACCTCATATCATGCTTTTCGGCCCCAAAACCCGGACCGAACCACAAAAGGAGGGGGAGTTTCCATATTTATCAAGGATATCCACATCTCCAGGTTAGTGGCATTGCACAAAGTATCGGAGACCATACATGTGCAACTAACAGTGGGCAAGACTGCTTTTCAGTTTATAGCATCCTACAGACCACCCTCTCAAAGTCAGGAATCCCACTCGGCTTTCCTGAAAACATTGGAGAACATAAAGATCTCTCCGAACACCATTATACTGGGTGACTTCAACTACCCAAACATTGACTGGGAGCACTACTCAAGCCCCAGCACCTTAGCCCAAAGGTTCCTGGAAATTATAAACTTAAATGCTATGGAACAACTAGTCACCACTCCCACAAGAGGGGACAACATACTAGACCTGATTACCAACATGGGGACTCTATGCTCCACACCAGAAGTATATCCCTCATTGGTAAGATCAGACCATAAATTAATTTCACTGGATGTCCACATCCCGACCCCACCCCCAGCCCAGAAAACCACAGTGAAAAACTTCTCAAAAGCAAACTTCTCACTTCTCAAAACCGAAGTGGAATCCTTCAAGGCCCCAGGGCCAGTGGAAACTACGGCCCAAACTGCAGTATCCTATATAAACGCATTCTACGGACATCTCCAGGAATGCATGGATTATGCTATCCCAAACAAAACCAAGACCCAATCATCCAAAGGCAGGCGTCCAGTCTGGTGGACCCCTGCCATAAATAAACTGTACAACAGAAGGAGGAAGCTACTACATGACAGAGCAAAATCCCTAATAGGGAAGGCATCTCTGATTAGTACTAGCAAAACATTACGATCCCTCATAAAATCCTCCAAGGCCAGCTTTCAGAGAAAAATTGCACAGGACACCAAGGACAATCATAAGGCTTTTTTCAGTTATGTTAGGAACCTGGGATGCAACTCCCAGACTTGTTTTCTGAGCTGATTCTAAACGACAAAAAATACACTAAACCCACAGACATCGCCAATATCCTGGCAGACAGGTTCAGTGCAAACTTCTCCCCCCCCCCCAAAAGAGCAAGTATCTATCCCGGCAGAGGGCTGCCTCCCAAACATCTCTGATGCTCAGGTGAAGGCTGCCCTCTCCAAAGCAAAAAACACTGCTTCTATGGGACCAGATGGCATCCTAGGTTGCGTCCTACATGAACTGCAAGAGGAACTAATCCCTGAAATAAAACAGCTATACAATCTCAGCCTCACTACAGGATATGTGCCCACAGAATGGCGTACAGCAACAGTGGTCCCACTCCACAAAGGTGGAGCCTCTACGGACCCTGGAAACTATCGCCCCATAAGCCTGACTAGCTTAGTCTGCAAGGCTATGGAGAGGATCATCATGGAGCTCATAAACAAAGACATTGGGGACCTACAGACACTAGATCCTACCCAGTTCGGCTTTGTCAAGGGCAGATCCTGCCTTTTGAACCTGGTTGACTTCTTCGAAACGGTCACCAAAGCCATAGATGAAGGGAAGGTAGTCCACACAGCCTATCTGGACCTTGCAAAGGCATTTGACACAATACCCCACTCGGGCATCATAGATAAGCTATCCAGCTTAAATATAAACCCCTGTGTCACAAGATGGGTTGCAAACTGGCTCAAAGACAGAACCCACAGAGTGAGAGTTGCTGGAGCCATGTCAGACTCGAAACCGGTCACAAGTGGCGTCCCACAGGGTTCTGTCCTGGGACCACTCTTGTTCAGTATATACTTTTCCGAGGTACAGGCAAATGTGGGAGGACTATGGCTCACCAAGTTCGCAGACGACTGCAAACTGGGCGCCATAATCGACTCTCCAGCTGACACAAACATCCTTCAAAAAGGTCTCACAGAGACAGATAACTGGTGCCAGCGCCATGGCTTAAAGCTAAATGCCAAAAAATGTACAGTCATACCCTTTGGCAAAAACAATGTACCCACAAATTACCACGTAGGCGGAAACCCATTAAGTACAGAGAAAGTTATTAGGGACCTGGGGACTCAAGTTGATAGCAATCTCTCCTTTGAAAACCACATTGCCAAAGTGGTTAGAAAGACCTTCTACATAGCCCATCTCATCACAAAGGGTTTCACATCTAGATCAAGAGAGGTAATCGTGCCCCTTTATTCATCCCTCATCAGGCCCATCATAGAATACAATGCTCCTTTTGGGATGTACCTTACCTGACACCTGCAGCAATTAGAAAGACCCCAAAATTATCTCACCAAGAGGATCAAGGGTCTCAAACAGATGCCATATGCTGCTCGGTTAAAAAAAACTCCAGCTCTACTCAGTTGCATACCGCCTACTTCAAGGCGATCTATGCCTGACATACAAAGCTATGTCAAATCCAGAATTAATGGACATGCTCCACCTCAGTAAATCTAAATCCCTTAGAGCCACACGCTCGAGGGACTTGAACCTCAGCACAGAAATAAATAGGACTTGCTGGAGGGACAGGTTCATAGCCCAGAGGCTCCCTTTGCTCTGGAATAGAATTCCAGTTCATGTGAAGCAGAGCACCTCACTGAATCTCGATAGGTGGATGGGGGATCGTAGGTTTGTCCCAGGGATTACTCCGTGTCACTATTAGACAGAGGCACAGTAAACTAAACCTTAAAAAGGGCACAGTATACTCAAATCAAGGGGTGGTGTAAGCCAAACAGACTCGGGCTAGGCTTATAATTGCCCCATGGCAGATAGCCTAGTATGAACCTATGATGGGTTCTGATCACTCAGTCACTGCTAAAGCTCATGGCAACCAAGAATTCTTCAGCTTCTCCCTTATCCATAAAGCACCAACCCTAAGTTACCTCAGATCTTGTTTGCTGATTTTTGCCAAAAAGGAAATATTAACCATGTAACGATAAAAGAGGGGAAAATTTGCAAACAGTCAATACATTAAAAGACTATATCTGGAGCTCAATACAAAGGACAGAGATGTCCCCTAAAGACTCATTCTTCCAGAAGTTTGCAAAGTATGGGAGATGGTGGGTGGGGAGTTGAGGAAGAATGAAAATGGACAACACAGATGGAATGTTATGGTAAGCACATAACTTCTTTATCTGATGATGTCAATTTTCATTCTATCCTCAACTGATGGGACAGACCCCCGCTACCTAAAATCCTGGGTGGACTCAAGGAAGGATGTTCCTGAGCACAGCTGAACCAAAAGATGCTCTACCTCTGGAGACCAGATCCAATTTGCAATGCGTAGCAAATGTATGGCGAGTAGACCAAGTAGCTACTGCAAATATGCTATCCATGGACATCCTAGAAAGAAAAATTAAAGGCATTGCCATGGATCTAGTTGAATGAGCTCATACTGGTTGTGGTAATGTAACATCCAATTTTTTTTTTTTACAAATAAATGATATACAATCAGTTAGCCATCTGGTTAAGGTTACTTTGGCAACTGGTTTTCCCAATTTTAAGTCCACAAAGGAAACAAACAACTGGTCTGTTTTTCTTATGGTCTTTCTCTATGCAGGTAAAAACATAACTGTGAACATCCAGTAAATATAATGTATTCAACCTTTGTAAATCGGGGGACGAAAACTAGAAAATTAATAGATTGATTGATACTGGATTCTGACACCACCTTGGGAAGAAAGGATGCATTGGTTCATAATGTCAATCTATCATTGTGAAAAATCAAGTATGGAGGTTTTGAAGACAACACCTGAATTTCTGAAATTCGTCTAGCAGATGTAATGGCTACAAGAAAAAATGTTTTCCAAATCAGATATTTAGGGTTACAGCAGCTAAGGAGGAATGTATAAGTGCCTACCTAGAAAATTAATAGATTGATTGATACTGGATTCTGACACCACCTTGGGAAGAAAGGATGCATTGGTTCATAATGTCAATCTATCATTGTGAAAAATCAAGTATGGAGGTTTTGAAGACAACACCTGAATTTCTGAAATTCGTCTAGCAGATGTAATGGCTACAAGAAAAAATGTTTTCCAAATCAGATATTTAGGGTTACAGCAGCTAAGGAGGAATGTATAAGTGCCTACCGTACCAGATTAAGGTCCCATGGGGGAGTAGGGTCTTTAAAGGGAGGTCTTAAAAGAAGAGTGCTTCTCAAGAAACCTCTGCATAGTTTATGACAGGCTACTGAGGAACCTTCAAATCCAGTGTGAAAGTTTGAGACTGCTGCTAAATGAACTTTAATGGTTGAGGAACTGTTGAGGAACTAGCACCTTCTTTAAAATGGAAGGAAAAAAATTCAAGAATGTTATGTCTAGGAGCTGAAAAAGGTTCATCATGTTTTGATGTGCCCAGTACACAAACATTTTCCATTTACTGGAGTAAAGTTTACATGTTGAAGGTTTATGGGAAGATAAAAGTATGTCAGATGGGGGAAGAGAGCATAGGTTGTCTCCCTATTAACAGAATTAGAGAAGCCAGGCTGTCATTCTGAGGATTTGATATGTTTGGATGGATCATGCATTTTGGGTGAGACAGAAGGTCTGGAATTGGACCCAGAATCCAAGGTTGGTGAAGTAAGTGAGGCCAACGGAAGGGGAACCAAATCTGTTGAGGCCAGTAGGGTGCAAAGAGGATGACTTTGCATTTCAATATGGCAGCTTTCTGCAGGAATTTCAGAATTAGCAGGATTGGTGGATAGGCATAAAGTAGACCAGAAGGCCAAATGTGAAATACAGTATCTCTCTGTGATTCCCCTTGTGGTGAGATTAGGGCAAAGTAGGTGTTGCATTTGTTCTTTAGGGGCGAAGTGAAAAGACTGCAGCAAAGCTGGCCCCACTGAAGAAAAATAATTTCTGTCACATTACTGTTGAGACCACTTGCGAGGTAGAAGAATGCACCTGCTCAGCTTGTCTGCTATCACAGTGGACTTCCCGGGAATGTGAGTTGCTATGAGAAAGCAGTTGGATGAGATCGCCCATTACCACACTCTGAGCATTTCTTGACACAAGGGTTAAGATCTGGTCCCTCCTCATTTGTTGATGTACCAAGCTACTGACATATTGTCTGTCTGAATTGCAATCATCCCCGAAGGGAAAGCATTCTGAAGGGCCTGCAATGCTAACAACACTGCTCTCATTTCTAGGATACTGATATGCAACTTGTCTTCTTCGAGGACCAAGTGCCTTTGTTTTCCCCAGAACCCCCCACCCCAACTGGGAAGCATTTGTGATCACTATGGCCTTGGGCTGAGGGGGAATGAATGGGCAGCCTTGTAGAACCTGATCTGGTTGAATCCACCACTTGAGCTCTCTTTTCTATCTGTGAGTGATTTGAACAAGAGTTGACATGGATTGGTAAAGTATCTTTGCCGCTAACATCCACAGTAGAATCCTCCTGTAAAATCTGGCTAAAGGTGCTAGTGTTATTTCCACTGACATTGATTCCTAGAGCTTGAAGGACCAAGTGGGCTGAAATCTTGGTACTGCAGATTATTTTTCTGACCTGTGATCTTATAGTTCGAACCCTTAAGGGAGGCAGTGAAGCTATCATTGACTTTGTGTGAAAGAGTGCTCCTATCAATTACAAACCTTGTGTAGGTCCCAGTTGAGCAAGGGAGCCCCCAGGATTTTTTGCAGGGGGGGTGCAAACCCAGAGCCCCACCCACATAGCTCACCCCGCCCCCTGCCAACACAGCCCCACCCAAGTCCACCCACCCCAAGCCCCGCCCACACAGCCATTCCAGTGTCCCATTACTTGGCTATTTCTCCCCATTTACTGTAGACACTTTTCAAATCTGTGTGCATACTGTTTTATGCTTTAGTTCTACAATGATTACAGGCAGTTGGATTTAATTTACAACTTTTATTTCAAACATTATACCCCAAACACTGACACATTTACTAAACCTAAACAAAGCAATAGTCTTACAATGAAAACAGACTTGGCATTAAAGCTTCTCTACTTTTGAAACTCACATTCAATGAAACAGCATTGAAACCCACATTCAAAGAAAATGCATCTGGCCAGTGGCAGGTTATTTACCTTTGAACTGTTTTCAAGCAATAGGCTCCTTGCACACCGTTAGGGCCATGCAAAAGTTATTTGATTTACCTGACTGTATTAATTATAATATATAATTGAATTATATCCCTTGTATTATACAGCAACACTTGTTTGAGTGTCTCTGCTGAAGTAAAAGTAATCTGAATAATTCCACATTAAAGACATCTGAAACTAATGAAGATGTTGTTGCTAGAAAACAACTGTATATTTCAGTGTTTCATCTACAAATTCAATGCCTGCTGCCGTCAAAGAATAAATTGCCTATGTTAAATTAAAAAAATGGTAAGCTGGTATATTGCAATAGAAAATGGATGACAAGCTGAAAAACAGGTTCATAGTTATTAGGCATCTCATCCAAAGGAGGACATCCTGAGGACTGCAGCATACAAATGTATATGCTGTAGGAATAGAACCTCAAGCCTTTACATTAAGATGCACGTATTCTACTTGTGGTGCTACTAACATAGCTTTAAAACTTTATACCACAATAGAGATACCATTTGCTAAACAAAACAGTTGCACATTGTAAATAGACTTGGCATGAGCAGCAGTGAACTTAGCTTCCCTTAAAACTCACAGTTCCTTGAAAATGCACTTGAAAATTCCACCTGCTAACTCTAACTTGGGCATTTCACTTTCTCTCTCTCTCACAAACATACCACACCCCTCAAGGCCTCAACCTTAGTGCAAGAAATCTGGACAAAGCCTAAAATAAATAGGGACAGATTATAAATATGGCTCTCAGAAACTTAGAAAATTGCAAGAGTAACAGGATTTGTGTTAGTATGCATTTTTCTAAATGACATGACATCTAAAACTGAAATGTCTCATTATTTAGCAACTTCAATCCTTTTTAGGAGGAATATGGGGCAAAAATCTGGACAGCTGAGGGGTATGCTACCTCCCTCTTATACACACACCAAATAATTCTGGTCAGACTTGAATTAGTTCTGGAAAGGTTGCACTGAACGGCACCGTGCTTGATCTGAAGTGGGTGAAATCCTGGTAGCCAGTGATAACTGATCTGCAGCTCAGCAATGTGGAGCATTAAAGCATTTTTAGCAGAGCAATGTTTTATCACTACCTATTGTGTTTGCACATAAGCTGTAGTTATTTCAAACATTTGCCTTTTTTGATTACTACAGAGTACATTTACCCACCAGAGCTATTGTGTTTTGACTTCAGTGTGAAGCTAGTTGTTGCAGGGCTTGGCTTTTAAGTAAGGTAGCAATGCTTATTTACCATATACCATTAAAGCCACCCAACTACAAGTGTACTAACACACAGACACTGCTATAAGACACTGGTCTCCAATAAAATGTAATGAGCTTCTGAAAATACTGTAATCCTGTCCTTTTATTACAAAGAATATAAAATACTTCGAAATAAGGTAAAAAAGCTCATAATCTTCGACCGACAAAACTACTTTTCCACACTTCAAAACAATAATAACTCAAACCCTCAGAAATTTTGGAAAGGTATCTCTACTCTACTTAACCCCAGCAAACCAGATACCCCTACCCCAGACCCAAACGCTCCTGACCAAGACTTGGCTACCCAATTTAACTCTTTTCATTGAATCCATTTCCAAATTAACGTCATCTTTCTCTAACACCACTACATTCTCCAAAACTCCCTTACCATCCCCAACCATCTCTCTACCCTACTCTGCTACTACTTCCTCATTCTCATCTATTAACTCCCATCCCTCCACTCCTTCTCCTACTCCTACTACTTCATCAGCTTCATCTGCCCCTAATTCTCCCTCTTCACACGCTCCTTTTTTCTCATTTAAACCTATACCCACTTCTACTATAAAGAAACTCCTTATGAAACTGAAGCCATGCACCAATGCTCCTGATAACATCCCTTCTTACTTTCTTAGCAAAGCTGCTGAAGCAATCGCTTACCCTATTAGCATTTTAATCAACCGCTCTATCCAAGAATGTATAGTACCCCAAGTCTGGAAAAGGGTCTTTATTATACCTCTACATAAAGGTGGCAACAACAACAATGTTACTAATTTCCACCCCATCGCTATTCTGTCCCCCATCTCTAAACTCCTAGAAAAGTGTATCCAACTACAACTCCTTCCACATCTCTTAGATAATCACCTACTAACTCCCACACAACATGGATTCAGACCACATCATAGCACTATGACCGCCCTCCTCTCTTTCCTTGAAACTGTAAATAAAGCCCGCGACTCTGGCCAAATTGTTTCTACCCTACTACTCGACCTCTCTAAGGCCTTTGACACTATCTCTCACAGCCTGCTACTAACTAAACTTTCTAAACTTAACCTATCTCCCTCCTCCTTGAACTGGTTCTCCAGCTACTTATCTAACAGATCTCAAGCAGTCAAATGGAAAAAGGCCACCTCCTCATTTCTAAATACTCCTACTGGGGTACCCCAGGGCTCTATACTGGGTCCCCTTCTCTTCAATATATTTATAAATGATTTCCGCAACTCTATCCCATTCTCAGACATCATCCAATATGCCGATGATTCTACTATTATCTGCACTGCCACCTCTATCCCCTCACTCCTAAAACTGACTCAAGATGCTTTTACAACAACTGAGCAATGGATGAAAAGGAATCACCTAGCACTCAATGCCTCTAAAACTAAATTAATGTTATTCACCCCCTCTAAGGCAACTTCTTTCAATATAAACACATTCCACATCTCTAGTCAAAATAATCTACCCCTGGAACTGGTGTCCAAGACCAAGTTACTTGGGGTCCAAATTGATAACCAGCTCAAATTCAGCTCCCACCTACAGTTAAATATCAAGAAAACCCATCAAAAACTAGGTATGCTTTATCGACAAAATCATTAACTTACACCTGCTACCAAAATCACCCTCTCTACCTCATTTCTTATCCCCTCCCTTCTCTATGGAGCTCCACTCCTAACTAATCTACAGACCTCTCTAAAAACATAACTTTCCTCTTGCTACAACAAAACTGCCAAGTTCGCTACCAACCACAAGTCCTCCACCCACCACTGTTCCTCTCTCCAAAAACTAAAATGGCTAGAGCTACCCAGTTATCTCACATATACTCAACTAAGTCTTGCACATAAGCTCATTTTCAACCCATCCCTTTGTCCCTCCCTTTCATCAGCCTTTAAAATGCACCTTCCTGCTAGAGTATTAAGGTCCAACAATCAAAATCTATTAGAGGTATATAAACCAACTCGTCCCCCAGGCAAAAATCTTCTGTCTTATGGCCTTGCACGCCTTTGGAACTCCCTACCACCTTCCATTCGCACCACCCCCAACCATTTTATATTTAAAAGATCTCTTCACTCACATCTAGTATCCCAGTGGGAATGCTCTTGCTCCCACCCCACATAACTAACACTTGCAAACTCCATCTTCCTTCTTCCTCTATTTCCTCCTGCAACTTTCCTAATTACCCACCCTAACTCATACATATTATTATTCCTACAATAATCGGAAAGAATATACTAGGCCACACTTCCTAAGTATTGCTTCCCTAATACGTTATTACTTCTCAGTACTTTTGTGCATTGCTTCCTAATATGTTATTATTCCTCAGTATTGTCATGAAATGCTTCCAAATATGTTGTTATTTCTCAGTGCTTTTGTGCTAAATTTCCCTTTAGTCTGTATTACCTATTAATTTCATCACTAGATTGTACTCGCTCTAGTTTTTGTTGTATTATTTGCAAATTGTTATTTCTTGTATGATTAACTTCTGTATAATTTGTATATCTATTAAGAATAACCTACTGTAACCTACTTAGTTTTGGAGCTTTTCTCCCCAGGACTCCATTGAAAACGGGTTCATTTGGCCCAATGGACTATCCTGGCAAACCAACTGCAAATAAAATAAATAAATAAAATACTGTCATATGCATTTCAATACCCAAGGCTTATACATTATCTAGTCATGTAAATATTCTCTGCATGGCAACAACGAAAAGGCTTTCAATGCTGGTAATTCTTTAACAATATGCTTACTAAAGCTTACTCGCATCTTACAATGTCCGACAAGCTTACTAAAGCTTACTTGCATCTTACAATCTCCGACAAGCTTACCTGATGTTCATTAAACCATGGCTACTTAAACAGAGCAACAGGGCACTGTGACAGCATGCAGTTCCTGAATAAGAAGCATAAATCAACAGTACAAAAATCTGATAGAAAACCAGAACATTTTGCAAAATCAAGGACAGATGAAAAGCCACGGTCGTATTTGTGATCTACTTTGGATGGGGGAATACTCTGCACACTTACACTGCATAACTGCTCCTTGCCTTCCATGGACACATCCAGAGCCACTACAATGGGGGGTGGGGTGCAATAAGTATGTCATAATTTGAAATGTCTCTGGCTGACAGTGATGGCTCTGACACTCATACCTCTCAACGTCAGAGCAAGAAATCTGGACAAAGCCATACATAGAACTAGAAGTGGGACACAGGCCCAAAAATAAGGCCAATTTTTAAATATTGCTCTTATTAACTTAAATAGAACAGGTAGATCTTGCATTAGTACAAATTTTCTGAAGGGTATAAAATCTGAAATTCAAATGTCTGCCATTATTTTCTAACTTCAATCTTTAATGACTTGTCACTAATTTGCCAAAAAAACACAATTTTATGAAAAACGGACCAAAATGTGATGCAAAAATACCTGTCAAAAAGGGACACCTTTTTAATATTAACAGTTAACTTGAAGCAGCTAACAAAATAAGAGCATCCACATGCATTTCTGAAATAAAGGTAATCTATAACTGATCATTACAGTTATATATAATTGTAAACCCTCCACATTTTCTTCCAAAATTGCCATTTTGGAGGAGGGATTATTAGGGGAGAGCAACATTTTGAGCCAGAATTGGGGACAATTCAGATGTTTGGATATTCCTAATCTACAAAGTGATTTGCACGTACCTCTCAACCTCTTAATGCAGGAAATCTGAACAAGGCCAAATATATTAGGGAACATACAAACACTACTAAAAATTTCTCTTGTATAAACTTAAAGATAGTCTTGCATTAGCATGCATTTTTCTGAAGGTTATGACATCTGAAACTCAATGTCTGTCATTTAATGGCTTCATTCCTAAATGATTTGCTAGAAAACCACAAATTTTATGAGGAACAAACCAAAAATAAGCAGCAAATATCTATTCATTCTGCAAAGATATGGACAACTGAGAGGTATAGTTCAACCGGGGCTGTCTGGGTTTGCTACCCCCCTCACAAAATCATGGTCAATTGGAGCCTCCCCCCTGCAGCCATTCCAATGTCCCATTCCTTGGTTATTTTGCCCCATTTACCATAAACACTAATGTGCATACTGCTTTACTTCTGCGATGATTTAGGATTTCATTTGAAAGTTTTTATTTGCATTTTACAGCACAAACCCTAACACATATCTGTTAAAGCAATGCAGTCTCACAATGAACATAGACTAACATTAAAACTTCTCTGCCCTTGAAACTCACATGCATTGAAACAGCACTGAAACCAACTTTCAGAGAAAATACATTTTGCCAATGGCAAATATTAACTCTGGGCTGTCTTCAAAATCATAGGCCCCTCGATCATAACATACACATGCTCTTTGATACACCTTCCTGACTGTATTACATTATATTCCTTGTACAATACAGTACAGTTGTTAGAGGGCATTTTAAATGTATTGTTTTGAACATTTTTTCCAGTAAACAATGAAACAAAAAGCATCCACCAATGACAAAACTGCCCAATTCAGAGCATTTCCATCATAAAAAGTCTACTCAAGTCCACCAGTATCAGTAAAAAATATACACAATCTCTGAAGTAGTAAACTCCACATTGAAGAAATTTGTAACTAATAAAGAGGTTGCTGCTAGCAAACACTTTATATGTCATTGTTTAATCTACAAATAAAGTGCCTGTTACCCTTGAAGAATAAATTGCCTTTGTTGCATGCAATAAAAAAATGAAAAGCTAGTAATACCGCAATAGGGAATGGATAGCAAACTGTTAACAGGTTCATAGTTACTAGGTATCTTTGCCAAAAAGACTGCAGCATCCACCCCCTTTACAACACAATACAGCATCAGCAATGCATTTACCTACTGTGGGAGTAGAACCCACAGCCTTCAGCATCTAAAACAAGTACAGTATCTGTTGTGCTATTAACAATGCAAGCAGACTAAACATAAGCAGCACTAAACTTTTGCTCCCCTGCAGCTCTCAGCTCCTTGTAAAATCTACTTGACACTCAGCTGTACCTCTGAACTTTGCAGCACAAAAAATCTGGAAAAAGCCAAAATGTATTTGGGGGGGGGGGGGGGGGAGACAAAAGGCCAAAAACCAGGGACACATTTTAAACATTGCTTGTATAATGTTTGAAAGTTGCTAGAATAAAATGCTGCGTTACCACCATACATTTCACTGCCACGTCTTGAACCCAGGGGGACCCCGTGCAAAACAGTCAGAGCAACATACCACTACGCCAAATCAGCTGTTTTGTCAAAGAGGAAGACTGAAACTTAAATAGCTACCATTTAGTGAATTCAGTTCTCACCATAGCACAGCTGTCAACCTCTTAGCACAAAATACCTGAACAAAGCCAATAATGGGTGACTACAACCACCAAACATTCAGTGAATTCAGTTCTCACCATAGCTCTCAACCTCTTAGCAAATAACACCCGGACAAAGCCAGTAATGGGAGAATATAGCCCCCAAACATATTCAGTGAAATCAGTTCTTACCATAGCTCTTAACATTAGCAAAAAACCTGGATGAAGCCAATAAATACCTGAACAAAGCCAATACTGGGTGAATACAGCCCCCAAACATATTCAGTGAATTCAGTTCTTACCATAACTCTCAACCCTAGCACAAAACCTGAATGAAGCCAATAATGGGGGGAATACAGTCCCAAACACCACTTAAACAAAGCCAATACTTGGGTGAATACAGCCCCCAAACATATTCAGTGAATTCAGTTCTTACCATAACTCTCAACCCTAGCGCAAAACCTGGATGAAGCCAATAATGGGGGGAATACAGTCCCAAACACAGGGATACATTTCAAATATCCATCTTGTACACTTAGAAAATTGCTAGAATAAAAGCTTTTGTTACCATGCACTTTCTGAAGAATATGAAGTCTGATATTGAAATGTGTCCATTTTTTTAACATTTGTTAACCAGGAAAGTCTGACTTTGAAAAAAAAAAGCTAATTTTTAGCAGAGGCCCAGGGAGAAACACTCCAGACAACCAAGAATACAACCAGAGAACATGTAGCTGTCAGGCAACAAGGACACAAATGCAGAAACCACAGATTTTATGAGGAACAGAAAAAGTATGAGGGAAAATCCTGCAACATTTTTACAAATGGTGGTGGGTAGGGAATTCAGGCTCTTGCCACTTGGGCCCAAGGTACAGGGTTCAAGCCTTATTCTCTACCCACCACCATGTATACCTGGGGCATTTTACACACACACACACACACACACACACACACACACACACACACACACACACACACACACACACACACACACACACACACACACACACACACACACCTGAAAGTGTCCCATCGTCCGTTTACTCCCGCTTGCTATTCCGTTTCAGGTCCCACACACACCTCTACCTGAAAGTGTCCCATCTTCCGTCCATTTACTCCCGCTTGCTATTCCGTTTCAGGTCCCATCTTCCGTTCGTTTCAGGTCCCGCTCGAATCATCCCGCTTGCAAACCCGTCCGTGTGAGTTCCCGCTCACAAACTTCTAAATATGAGCGAGAGCGATGATGTCAGCACGCCCGCGACTGGACTGTTAGCACGGACTTCTTTCTTTTTAAAGAAGAACGCACGTAAAAAAAAAAAAAAAAAAAATTTTTGAAATTATCTAGTCAGCCGATTCTAGGGGGGTGCAAGTGCACCCCCTTGCACCTGCCTGCGGGCACCCTTGCAGTTGAGACTTGTAGTTTATGGTTATCCCCAGAAGAAAACATGTCTGGAGAATCTGATCTCCTACCCTGGTTGGGGCGGTAATGAGACAGTTGTCTAGATATGGAATCTTTGCAGTCTCAAGTGAGCTGCCACTGCTGCCATAGATTTGGTGAGCACCCTGAGGGCTGTGGTGAGGCCAAAGGATAGAACTCTGAACTGGTAATGACTGGATACCAGCTGGAAGTGCAAGTGCCTTCTGGATCGCCTTTTCATCTTTATGTGATAGCATGCATCCTGTAAGGTCTATCGAGCACATCCAGTCGTCTTTGCCCAGAAAGGGAAGAATGGACTGAACCGTGAGTATCTGAAACTTGGTGCATCAAACTGACTTGTTTAACTTGTTGAGATACAAAAATGTTCTCCAGTTCCCTGTTTATTTTGGCACTAAAGAGAACCTTGAGTAAATTCCAGATTCTTTCTGGCCTAGTGGGACCTCTTGCGTGACTCTTTTTTTCTAGTAGCTTTTGTAGTTGAATTGCTGCTTGTTCTCTCTGATTTAGTGGAACATTGAGGCTTTTTCTTGAGACTGGATGGGGAAGGGAAAAGGGTAATATACAACCTCTGGTAATGATCCTCTGCACCCAAGTATCTTTTGTTATGTATGTCTGGTGCAGGCATAAATGACCACTGATTACCTCCAGAGGTGGGCAATCCATCCTCCTTCCTAGTTTTCTGGGCCACCTCTGCCGAGGGGCCATCATCAACTGTTGGAGATCCTCCATCTGCCTCTGGGGGAACTTCCTTCATGTGTGTCCTGGAAAAGACCTTCGGATATCTTGAACCACATCTTCCAAACACCTCGCTGATTTCTAGAAAAGGATCTTTGAAGAGTTGAAAAACATACGCAGACAGCAGACAGGGTCCTTCCATCCTTCTCACACCTGGATAATGTTCCCTTCACCTTGGGGCCAAAAAAAGTGCTGTCAAAATGGGGAATTGATGAATAATGACTTGAAGGGATCCG
The DNA here is from genome assembly GCF_019279795.1 of Protopterus annectens. NCBI lineage: Eukaryota > Metazoa > Chordata > Ceratodontiformes > Protopteridae > Protopterus > Protopterus annectens. The sequence continues at coordinate 280,383,189 of NC_056748.1, forward strand.
CAAAATCACATAAGCGCATCCAGACATGTCTCCTGATGGCAAAACCTGAACCCGCTGCTCTTGAGGTTCCTTCAGCTACATGCGAAATGAGCCTCATGGAAGAACTGGAAATAGACTGCAGGGTAGCAAACTGAGAAGTCACGGACGATTGGACCTCTGCAGAAATGCAGCTTGACAGGGTATTTGATAGTTCCTTTGCCAAATCCCTCTGTAATCTTCTAAAATGAGCCAAGTAATTCAGGGAATTTTTGTTTTGATTCAGCCTTTGTTTACATTTCAGGTTTGCCTTTCTGAGCATGCTCACCTTTGGCTAAGGGGGGGGGGGGGGTGCCTGCAGGAAGTTTCAAAGGCGTCAGCCAAATTCCATCTCAAATTGCAGTTGTACTGACAACAGCTTTCCCTGTGAGCCATTCATTACTTTAATCTGTGCATTTCACACATTAAGAAAAGTAGTCTTTCAGGCATTTTATGACTTGACTGCTGCTGCTACTCTACAAAGCACATCAGTAATGCCAGGCTTTTAAAACATTAGTAAACAGTTTTTTTTGTTTCTTTCATTTCATATTTTATTCTGTGGTGATTGTGAATCCTGGCCAGCTACAACAATTTTATGACGTGGCTTCTACCTATAAAAAACATCTGAGTGAGGCAAGCAATAGTGGGAACCATATTTCTCTTTCTTTCATGTTTTACCGCATTCTGATTTTTGAATACTAGCCTGGTGTAGTGACTTTCTGACCTGCTAGTAATTCCATAAAAATCAAGTGTGTGACAGAAGGTTGGAGCATTAGTAGACACACTCTTCTGTTTCTGTTCCTATTTCAGCTTCTAGTTTGATATGTGCTGATTTCTGAATACTACTAGACAAATGCACTGTTTTTGTGAGCAGGCTGCTTGTACATCTGTAGAAGCATGAGTGATGCAAAGTTTAAAAATTAGTATACACATCTTTTCCTTTCACTTCATATTTTATTTTTACTGATTTCTAGCTAGTAGACAAATGTACTTCCTTGTGTACATGCTACATCCTAGTGAGTTACTGCACTGTATTATGTTTTCAACACTTCTTTTTTAACCTTACATCTGTATGAATCTGCTTCTAGATCTACTGTTATAATATAAACAAATAACTGAAATGATACTGTACAGCTTTTGCCATCATTCTAACAGTTTGCAGTACCTGAGTATCTCGATTCCTGATTAGTCCTACATTGTAACATTTAAACCGTTTCCATTCCAACTTAATCACATGACAACCTCTTAGCACAAAAATCTGGACAAAGTCTAAAATAATAAGGAACAAATGCCCAAAAAATAGAGGCAATTTTTAAATACCGCTCTTATAAGCTTAGAAAGTTGCTAGAATAACAGGACTTGTGTGCATTTTCTGAAGGATATGAAGTCTGAAACTCAAACGTGTGTCATTATTTAGTAACTTCAATCCTCATTGATTTCCCAGAAAATCAAAATGCTATGAGGGGCAGACCACAAATATGAGGCAAAAATCTGGACATTCAGGGAAAATCTGGACAGTTGTGAGGTATGCGATGGTAGTGATGACAGAGCAAAGTGACAGAAAGTACAGTTGTATAAAATCTTACCATAACAATTGATGTCCTTCTCTTCTTTGGTGCAGTATTAGGTACAGAAGGGATGTCTCGTCGTGGATAGTCCATCGCTTAGCCAGTTTAAATAAGCTTAAAAAGAGATCTTGGTTGTGCTGTATGTCACATTTATGCTCCACACAGAGAACATGGGGCAAAAAAGGGACTTACAAATGCAACTACCTAGAACTGTATTGCTCCAGAAGAAAGCAGGCATCATAGGACAAAGGAGTCCATATGCATCCAGAAGGAAAAAAAATGCAGAACAAGAGGCGGTTGGAGGGAGGGAGCAAATACTGCCACAATGAAGAGTAGGATATCTACTGTTATGGTAAGATTTTACACAACTGTACTATGTCATTATATATCACTGTTACAGTATTGGTACAGAAGGGAGAGTAAAAAATCTCAACAACAGAATGGGAGGTGGAAGGCTGTGAAGAACCCTCAAAAAACCCACATAAAATGGTTTCAGCAAAACCTGCTCTGGCCCTAGAAACCATATCCAACTTATAAGGCTTAGTAAAGGTATGCACTGAAGACCAAGTAGCAACTTGAAGGATGGAATTGGGTGTCCAACCCCTTCAAGAAGGCACCAGAAGAGGCAACAGCCCTAGTGGAATGAGCTCTAACAAAAGCAGACAAAGATTTGCCATGAAAAGAATAACAAAAATCAACGGCCTCAGATATCCTGGAGGAGATGGTGTGTTTAGAAACAGCCAAACCCAAAGACCTGGAATGAAAGGAAACAAAAAGCTGATCAGACTTACAGATAGTCCTAGTTTTATCCAAATAGTACCTGAGCTGTCTGTGCAAATCCAAGGTCTGCAGGTACTTCTCACTACCAGACGGAGGGATCCACAAGGTCAAAATAGGTGCCACTACCTCCGATAGCAGACCTGTCACTACTGGTGTCCACCAGGGATCTGTCCTGGGACCCATATTGTTGGATATCTACTTGTCAGAGGTCCAGGAAAAGACAAAAGGCCTGTGGCTGACCAAGTTTGTGGACAACTGTAATTCGGTGCTGTCATTGACTCCCCAAATGATCTTAACATACTTCAAGATGGTCTCACAACAACAAATGACTGGTGAAAAACTCATGGCCTAAAGTTAAATGCAAAACAGTGTATTATCATACCATTCATCATAAATACAGCCCCTACTGATTACCACATCAGCGGCAAACCCCTAAGCACACAACCTGTGCTCAGAGACCTGGGTACACAAGTCAAGAACAATGGTCATGTTTGACCATCATGTAGTGGCTGTGGTCAGAAAAGGTTTTTACGTGGTTTATGTCATAAGTAAAGGGATTGCATCTAGAAGAAAGGAGGTTATTACCTCTCTGTACACCTCCCTCATTAGGCCAATAATTGAGTACGATGGCCTGTTTGGTATGTACCTCTCCAAACACTTGCACCAACTGGAAAGGACACAGAAATACCTCACAAACAAAATCCATGTTCTCCAACACCTGTCCTATGTGGACAGACTCAAATCAGCCTCACTCTACTCTGTATCATACAGATTGCTCAGAGGTGACCTGTGTCTCACCTATAAGACAGTCTCAGACCCTGCTCTAGTACAGATGCTCCACATCCATAAGTCTAACTCCTCACGTAGTACACACTCAAAAGTCTAATATCTAATATGTTACATTAACAAACCCTCCTGGAGAGACAGATTTGTGTCCCACAGGCTGACCTGCCTCTGGAATACACTCCCCATACATATCAAATAAAGTACTTTGCTGATCCTCTTCAAGCACAGCCTTGATGAGTGGATGGCCAACCAAACATTATTACCGGAGTTTGGCAATCTTCCGGTATTGAGATGGGCCATTTAGGGGGTGAGAGGGGGTTGAAGTTGGCACTGAATCGATCTGCCAGGATATTGGCAATATACTTGGGATCAGTATATTTAATGCCATTCTGTTGTAGCTCAGAGCAGATCTGAGCATTGCCATTTAGATTCTTGACATAGTTATAGAATGCCTTGTGGTTGTCTTTGCAATCTTTGGCAATTTTATTTTTGTAACTAGCTTTGGAGGATTTTACGAGGGATCTCAGCTTCTTACTGAGGCTGGTAAGGGAATTTTTTGCATCATGGGATTTTCCTCTTTTCTGCAACAGTTTCTTCCTTTTGTTGTAAAGTTTGCTTATGGCAGGGGACCACCAGATTGGCTTCCTTTTTTAAGAGGAGAGCATCTTGGTTCTATTTGGGATTGCACGATTCATGCATGAGTGGATGTGCTCGTACAGTGCCTTAGTGTAGGACTCAGCAGTCAAACTTTCAGTTCCCGTCTGCATGGGTGTCATGAAGTTTGTCACTTCTGACTTGAGTAGCATGAAGTTGGCTTTGGAGAAGTTTTTTTATGGAGGTTTCCTTACTGGGGAGTGGGGGTGGGATGTGGATGTTAAGGGTGATTAGCTTATGGTCTGGCCTGACCAACGAGGGGGTGACCATAGGTGTGGAGCATCGATTTCCCATGTTGGTAATTTCCAGGTCTAGGATATTGGAGCCCCTGGTGGGACTATGGATTAGTTGATCCAGGGTGTTGGAATTTATGAATTCCAAGAACCGTTGGGCAAAGGTGTTGGTACACGAGTATTTTTCCCAGTTAATGGCAGGGTAGTTGAAATCACCCAGTATTAGGGTGTTTGGTTGTATCTTAATATTTTCCAGTATGTTTAGAAAGGTGTAGTGAGAATCTTGGGGCATGGTGGGGGATCTGTAGCAAGCTACAATTTGGATTGCAGTCTTACCTAGTGTTAGTTGCACCTGGAGAATTTCAATCTGTGAAATAATCCTGTATGACATTGGCAGACTGAGACGGGCTCAAGAATGGTACATGATGTGATATGCCAGCTGTATCCACCAGTACATACTGTATGTGTGATGCCCCTGCACTGGCCCAGTAATCAAGGAGCCTCAGTCCTCACTACTACCACCAGTGAGGGTCGTACACAATAGGAGTATCACAAATACACACACAGTAAAGTACAATTACCCTTCAGAGCACACAGAGATCACAGTCAGTCTGGGGCTGGTTTCTCCCTCTCTCTCCATATCACCAATAAGACCCCCACTGGCACAGCTATATGGTTAACATCTCAGCAGAGTGCCCAAGTCAAAACATCCATCAACCTCTCTGTACAACCTGTGCTTAGTGTCCCTGCTAAAGTAGCTGACACACACACTTTGAGATTTGGGAAAGACTGGCACAGTTCTACCAGCTATGGCCCCTTTTGCCCACAGTTAAAGGTAGTTCTGACTGCCACAATCCAGCTCTTTATCACTTACTGTAAGGCCCTTACCGAAGGGTGACGAATCCTACTGTGTGATGTGCCTATTAGCCAAATGGTAAATGTGACCAAGACCAAGCCTATTGGAGTGGGCTATATAGTGTCACAGAATACACATGCAAGTACTCTAAGAGCTTACTTTGTTCTATACAGACCAGACACAATTACAAGGTTTACCTATATTTAATAACTAATAAAGGAACATGACAATACTCAATCAATACAGTAACTACAGCGTTCAGACTCACAGGGAATAATTTCAGACAACATTGCAGGACAGTGTGAAATAATTATAGCAAACATCTATGGTAATAGGTTCATAGGTTCATAGGATGATACTAGGCTATTGGTTCAGAGGCCCTTATAGGCCTAGGCAAGACTTTTGCCCATGTTCCTTCAAAGTCAGCACCTGTTTCCCCTGTCCAGCAGGGACACAGGTGGGATCCCAGGGGTGTATGCTCTGTTTCCCATCCAGTCATCCAGGTTCCTCTTCAAGAGGCCTAGAGAGGTACTCTGCATGACATGGAAAGGGAATCTATTACACAGTTGGCCGCATCTTTGGGACACAAACCTATCCCCCAGACAAGTTCTATTCCTGTCACAGACCAGGTTAAGGCCTTGCGTGCAGGTTGCGTGAGTTTAGTTTGTCTTACAGATATGCAGCAACTCCATCAGGGCTGGGTTGGACATGGCCTTGTATGCCAGACAGAGGTCACCTCTGAGGAGTCTGTATGACACAGAGTGGTGGGATAGGGATTGTAACCTATCTGTGTATGGTAGTTTTTTGAGGGCCTGGATTCTTCTGGTGAGGAACCTCTGTGGTCTCTCCAGCTGCTGCATGTGCTTTCTGAGGTACATGCCGAATGGGGCATTGTACCCAATAATGGGCCTTATAAGGGAAGAATACAGGGATGTTATGACCCTCTTGTCCCTGGATGAGATACCCTTACTTATGAGATGGGCCATGTAGGAAGCTTTCCATACAATGGAAGCAACATGGTGGACAAAAGTCAGGTTGCTATCAGTCTGGGTGCCCAAATCCCTCACAACTGACTGCATGCTTAAGACATTGTTATTAATGTGATAATTTGTGGGGAAATCACTCTCCCCAAAGGGGATGATGATGCATTCTTTTGTATTCAGCTTGAGGCCATGTTTCTGGCAGCAGTCATTTGTTTGGGTGAGACCCTCTTGGAGGATGTACACATCACTAGGGGAATCGATGACAGCTCACAGCTTGCAGTTATCTGCAAACCTGGTCAGCCTTAGCCCACTGGTTTTGGCCTGCACCTCAGAAAAGTATATCCCACATAACAGAGGCCCCAAGAACACACCGTGGGGTACACCACTCAATACAGGTCTCCTGCTTGATGTGGCTTGCCCTATTTTGACTAGGTGGATTCTATTAGTGAGCCAGTTAGCTACCCATCTGGTAACATACAGATTGATGCCTAGTTGAGAGAGTTTATCTATTATGCGTGAGTGGGGAATAGTGTCAAAGGCTTTGGCCAGGTCAAGGTAGGCAGTGTGCACTGTCTTCCCCTCATCCATGGCTTTGGTGAATTTCTCAAACACATCGACCAAATGTAACAGACATGACCTCCCCTTCATGAAGACAAACTGTGTGGGATCAAGTGTTTGGAGGTTGACAGTGTCCTTGTTAATGAGGTCCATGATAATCCATTCCATGGCCTTACAGATCAGGCTAGTTAGGCTGATGGGTCTATAATTTCCCAGATCAGTGGACACTCCACCTTTGTGTAAAGGGATGACAGTGGCTGTCCTTCACTCAGCTGGAACAAAGCCAGTAGTCAGGCTTTGGTTGAATAGGGTGCCTAATGCTGCTGCAAGTTCCTGCCTGAGTTCATGTAGGATGCAGCCTGGAATTTTATCATGTCCCATGGAGGCTGTATATTTTGCCTTTGAGAGAGCAGTGATGGCCTGATCCCTAGATATAAGGGGAAGGGGGCAGGTACTGGGAATGTCCTGATTTTCTGATGGGGGGACAGAGGGGTGAAATTTTTGCTGAATCTGTCAACCAGCAGCTTTGCTATATCTACAGCATTTGTATATGTGGTGTCCTTGACCACCAATTCTACACAGATCTGGGTGCTACCTTTGAGATTACAGACATATGTGAAGAAGGCCTTATGATTATTTTTAGTAGATGTGGCCAATTTGGACTCAAAGTTTGCTTTGGAGGATTTCACTAGTGCTCTTATATGCTTGTTTAGGCTAAGGAGAGATTGCTTCTAATTGGGCACCTGCTCCTTCTTGGTCCTGGACAGCACATTTTTTCTTTTGTTATAGAGTTTATTTATTGCAGATGTCCACCAGACAGGTTTACTCTTCCTTGCGGAGGATGATTTAATCCTGTCAGGTATTCCTGATTCCATGCATCTATATAAGTGTTCGTATAGTAATTTGGTATAGTTTTGGATACTGGTGCCAGTTCCTGGAGAGGGGGAGGAGGCTGTGAAGCTGTTTATACCATTCCTCAGGAGGCTGTAATCAGCTTTGGAAAAGTGTTTTTCTCTGACCCTAGCTAGAGGGGGGTCATGGGAGATGCTGACTTCAAACATGACTGCTTTATGGTCTGATCTTACAAGGGTGGATAATACTGCAGGGATGCTACAGTGGTTACTCATGTTGATTAATACCAAGTCCAGGATATTATCACCTCTTGTGGGGGTATCGACTAGCTGTTCCAATGCATTTGTATTGACAAAATCGAGGAATCTGTGGCCATTTGTGTTCTTGCATGAGAAGTACTTCCAGTCTATGTTTGGGTAGTTAAAGTCACCCAGGATCAGGGTATAGGTTTGAATCTGGATAGATTTAAAAGGTCTAGATAGGCAGTTTGGACATCTTGGGTCAGATTTCAGGGCCTTTAGCTAGCTATGATTTGTATAGGGGTCTTGTCAATGGTTAACTGCACCTGGAATGTTTCCTGTGCATCATACAGTTTGACCAGCCTGGAGGTGTGTATGTCTTTAATATATATTGAAACTCCACCTCCTCTGGCTTTACTACCCACAGCTTGGGGTCTGAATGTATGATAGGATGAGTAACCAAGTATGGCTGGGGTAATCTCCACAGCTTTGAATCAGGTTTCTGTGACTGCGAAGATGTCAGCATTTTCTATGGTTAAGACTGTTTGCAATGAGTGCAGTTTCACATTTAGACTCCTAACATTTAGCTGCATGACCTTTAATTCGGATTTTGTTGCAATTGTTATGTTGGTAGTTTTAACCTCATCACTTTCCTGCCAGTATTTCCACCTGTGCAGTTTAAATAAGGCCATATTCCTACCCTTTGCAATCATTGGGCCATTTTCAAAAATGCTGAGCAAAGCTGAGCTATGTGCAAACCTGCTAAGCTGAGTTGAGCAGTGCTTATAGTGGCAAATGCTGAGCAGTGCTTAGCAGTGTGCAAATCCGCTTAGCTGAGCTGAATACTACTTAGCATGGGACTTCTTAGCAATGCTCAAGACAGCTAAGCAGAGCTGACCACTGCTAAGAATTGCTCAGATAGGTCCTGTTTGAGCATTGCTTAGCTTGGCTTAGCTGTGCTTAGCAAAACTGAGCTAAGGACAAACAAATGTTTTCCTTTAAAAAAGAAGTCAGACTTGAATATTAATTACTCATTACTGATACATTATTATTAAGTGTATATATTTTATTTAAGCAATAACTGATGTCAGTGTGGTATATTAAGATTTACCCATGGTTGTTGTGGTTTAACCATGAGGGTGAAGCCCGAGTGATTAAATAAAGGCAACCGTGAGTAAATCTTAGTATTCTACAACCACGGGATCGGTATTGCTATTATACATTGACATTATTTAAGAAAAAATATTTACTTTTCTTAAATAAATGTCTTTGTATACCAGCACCGTGCTGTCCTTCCACATTTTTATAGTATCCGGGGGCTTTTTATGATGTACTGCTCATGTGCATGGGACTTGCGTTCCCATGCATACCCAGTACATCAGTGCTTTGCAAAGGAAGCAACGCAGAAAAGAAGGTCTCCATTGCTCCATTTTTGTTTTCTAATGTTTTATTTTTTATATACAAAAATAAAATGTCAGACAGTTTTGGAGTGAGTGAGAGAATGGAGGAAATACAAGGAAAATTAGGTATGTGTCTTTAGTTTTGAATAACATACCTGATTTTATAGGTACATAGGTGTGTACTAGGCTAATGACCCTGGAGCCTTTACAAGCCTAGCCCATAGGATTACCCTGGCATCATGCCACCTGACCTTAGTTCCCAGTGCCTCTGTCAAGTAGAGTGACTGGAGTGATCCCCGGGGTGAATTTTCTATTTCCCATCCACTTATCAAGATTTCTCTTGAAGAGGGCCAGTGAGGTGCTCTGTTTGACATGTATGGGAAGTCTATTCCATAGCACGGGGGTCTCTGGGTTATGAACCTGTCCCTCCAGCTTGTTCTGTTGATTGTGGTAATGAGGTTCAGTTCTCTGGAGCATGTGGTGCGGCGGGATTGGGATTTCTTTAGATGTAGCATTTCTAACAGAGCTGGGTCAGACATGGCTTTGTAAGTCAAGCAGAGATTGCCTCTAAGTAGGCGATATGAGACAGAGAATAGTTGGAGTTTTTTGAGTTTGGCCATATAGGACAAATGTTTAAGGCCTAGGATCCTCTTTGTGAGGTACGTTTGTGGCCTCACCAGCTGTTGCAGGTGTCTAGTGAGGTACATGCCAAATGGGGCATTGTACTTGATCATTGGCCTAATGAGGGAAGAGTAGAAGGAGACAATAACCTCTTTCTTCCTGGATGCAAAAGCCTTAGTAATGAGATGTGCCATATAGAAGGACTTTCTGACCACAGTGGGAATGTGGTGGTCAAAAGAGAGGTTGCTGTCAACCTGTGTTCCCAGATCTCTTATAACACCTTCTGTGTTCAGTGGACTACCATCGATGTGGTAATTCACGAGAACTGGGTTTTTCCCAAAGGAGATGGTGACACATTTTTTGGCATTGAGCTTAAGGCCATGGTTCTGACACCAGTCATTGGTCTCAGTGAGGCCTTTCTGTAGGATGTCAACATCATTTGGGTAGTTAATAATAGCTCCCAACTTGCAATTGTCTGTGAACTTTGTCAGCCAGAGTCCCTTCGTGTTGGCCTGGACTTCAGAGAAGTAGATACCAAACAGGACAGGACCCAGGACTGAACCCTGTGGGACTCCACTCCTGACTGGTCAGCAGTCTGACTTGGAGTCAGCTACTTTCACACTGTGGGTTCTATCTGTGAGCCAGTTTGCAACCCACCTAGTGATATAGGGGATGATGCCTAGCTTAGTGAGTTTTTCTATGATTCCTGATTGGGGAATGGTATCAAAGGCCTTGGCCAGATCAAGGTAGGCTGTATGAACCACCTTGCCTTCATCCACAGCTCTGGTGACTGACTCAAAGAAGTTGACCAGGTTGAGCAGGCATGATCTACCCTTCACAAAACCAAACTGTGGGATCCAGAGTTTGGAGATTCCCTATATCCTTGTTTATTAGGTCCATGATGATGTGTTCCATAGCTTTGCATATCAGACTCATCAGGCTAATGGGGCGATAGTTCCCAGGGTCTGTAGTCACTCCTCCTTTGTGGAGAGGGATGACTGTAGCAGTGCACCATTCGGTAGGGACAAAGCCTGAGGTTGGGCTGTGATTGAACAGGGCTCACAGGTGAGGTGCCAGTTCACTCTGTAGTTCATGTAGAACACAGCCAGGGATATTGTTAGGTCCTATAGAAGCTGTATTCTTGGCCTTGGACAGTGCTGTTTTAACCTGTGCAGCAGTAATACTGGGTGGCTGGAAATCTACTGGTATTGTGATTGGTCCTTTGGTGGGGGAGAGAGGGGTAAAGTTGGCACTGAATCTGTCGGCCAGTATATTGGCAATATCTATTGGCTCGGTATAGGAGGTACCATTGTGCAGTAGCTCAGGGCAAATCTGGGTATTGCCATGGAGATTCTTTACATAACTATAGAAGGCCTTGTGGTTGTCTTTACTATCTGCTACAATTCTGTTTTCATAGCTAGCTTTAGAGGATTTGATGAGGAATCTCAACTTTTTGAGGCTGATAGGGGAGTTTTTCCAGTCTTGGGACTTCACCTTATTCTGCATCAGTTTCCTCCTTCTGTTGTAGAGCTTTTTATTGCAGGGGACCACCAGATTGGCTTCCTTTTTTTGAAGGAGAGTGTCTTGGTTCTATTGGGTATGGCGAGATCCATGCATTTGTGTACATGTTCGTACAGTGCATTGGTGTATGATTCGGCGTTCATGCAACTATTCTCCATTATTTTCTGTGTCCTGTCTCTCTGCTATGTGCAGAGTCTGGATTACATTTCTTTTTTTTTTTGGTTAAAATAAAAATATATAAAATTACAGTATATAGCAATGGAATAGAGTCGGGGCAACCTGACCTTTTTCTATTGGTATATGCTAGGATTTACAACAGGCACGCTGATTGGGCTGAGCAATCAGCATGCTTGTTTTGAAATATCAATAACCAGTCATTGAATAATTTACATGACCTCCCCCTATGTGCTTTTATTACATTACCTTGGGGTGTGACTGTACTGTATGGGACACTTGTGTTTAAATGGGGGTTTTCACCTTATATCTCCACTGACACTGGGAATTTGGACCAGCTACACTACCCTGGTTAGCAAATATTAATTACTACATCATTAAACAAAATAAAAAAAAATTACAACTGCTTTCCCATGTAAAAGCTAAATGTCTGATCTTGGGATTCAAACTGTGCAGCTACTATATGACAATATATGCCATGAGTCTAACCACTAACCTAGCAGAGCTTTCCAATTTTCACATATACATTTCTATATAGCTTCTTCTATAGCTGAAATGCAGACAGTTCTGTTAGCTAATGGAGCTGTCCAAATTTCAGTAATGTATTGCTGAAATTTGGACAGCTCCATTAGCTTAGTGGTTAGACTCACAGGCTTTTCATTACAGATTTACACAGAATGTCCAGATTTTGGCCTCATATTACTGTTTGTTTTCCATAAAAGTGTGGTTTTCTGGAAAATTAGTGACAAATCATTGATGATTTCAGTTAGAAAATAATCACAGACATTGGTGTTTCAGACTTTATATACTTTGGAAAATTCATGCTAATGCAAAAGCTGTTATTCTATCAACATTCTAAGTTTGTTAGGGAATATTTAATAATTGTCCCTATTTTTGGGCCTTTGTCCCACTTTTATTTATGGCTTTGTCCAGATTTTTTGCACTAAGAGGTTGGGAGGTATGGCTGTGTGTCCAAGGACACACTTGTACTGTAAAGTGCCATACGGCACTTTGACAATGCAGGGTGTGTGTCACAGTTTATGTCACATGCCCCCTACATTGCTTCCTATTCAGTAAGTCTGCTTTCAGTATCCGTGGACACTGAAAGCATTTGTAAAGTGCCGTATGGCACTTTCACAGTGCAGGGGGCGTGTTGCAGAACTGCGAGCACTACTGCAACATGCCCCCTGCACTCATTCAGTGTTGGTGTCCACAGATCCGTCTCAGTAGCATGCCTTCATTAATATGAAAGGCGTGCTGCTGAGAAGACTATGCAGATGGGAACACCATTCACTCCATGTAGGAATAACACTGTTCCTACATGGAGTTTATTAAATCCTGGGGATTGTGTCAGTCATAGTTACTAATTCTCCATTTAGAGCATATATCAATATAATGATGGTATCTGTGCTGTTTAAGTCTCTGCTATTTGCCATGGCTGCTCATCTCAGCAATTACACTGTATCCAGGTTGGCCTCCTTTTGCAGTAGGCTTTTGTTTATTAGTATTAGCAGCATATTTATACTTGATTTGTTTGGAAATAATGTTTCTTTTTATTTGCTTAGCTGCACACAAGCCTACAAGAACAATGCAGAGTTCCTGGCTCCACATTGCTATGGCATTTCCCTTGATGTCTTTATGCTATAATACCATCCCAGGGAATCATGATCAGGCCTAATGTAAAAATGTCCCACTGCCACAATGCTGTATTTTGCAATTCAGAGACATGTTAGCCGTGATGATGAAAGATCTCATTATCAGCAAATTTACATGTCTCTGAATTGCACTTAACTACAGCAACGTGCCCATCAGCACTTCCTGTAGTAGTTATCTGTGGCAGCTGCATCATGTAGGCATATAGGCGTTATCTCGTGTCTAATGGTTTCCTCCACCCCAATCCCTGTAGTGCTATAACTGTTTAAAATTCTGTGTATCACCCACCTACTGGAAAGATTTAAAGTTAACACTACACCATGTATGATAACCACCTTAATATATGTGTTTTCCTTTTTCAGATGAAATCTTTAACTATTTCTTTCTCAGCTACTTGCTTCCACCCTTTGCTGTGTGTATGTGAGAAAAACATGTACCTGTGTGTACATATCGTTATAACAAATCTCAGTTTTGTGATAACTCACTGCAATAATTTCACTGTATTTACACTTATTTTTGTACATTTGGAGCTTTTCTCCCCGGGCCTCCGCTGAAAATGGACCTGTATCCAGTCGGAATTTCCTGGTTAACAAATGTAAAATAAAATAAATAAATAAATATTATGGCATAAAAGTTTTATCCCTGATGGCTAGTGTTCCCCCCCCCCAATCTGTGTAAGGTTTTAAGTGCCTTTAAGGCACAACAGTAATATACCTGGTATCTAGTGTCCCCGTATCCCTGATTATCATACTGCTATAAGTATGTAAGTCATGTCATATGTTTTTCCTTTCTTAAACAGGAAGCATCTTTATTAAATTGTCATTTATGACATAGGCAGTCCTACAGTTATATAAATGAAAACAAACCATATTGACAGAACCTTAGTTGCAAACATTATACATCACTTATAATCTATCTAATCATTGTCAGTGAAACATTACATAGGTCATTCAAATCCTGTCTCCTTTTAAACTTCATTCTTCCCCCTGTATGCATTGTTCCCACAATTCTCATTTTTTCTAAGTAATTTGCTCCTACCCTTTTCTAAAGATCTCAATTCCACTTGTTTTATCTCTGTTACTATATTCAATACTTATAGTACAGTTGGTTTAGACTTTGATTTCCATTTTTTAGTCAGTGCTTTTTTGGCAGCCACCATAATTAGACTCAGCAAGGCTTTACTATGTCTAGACAATTCTGATTCTGTATCATAGCTCAGAAAAATAATTTCCCTAGATACACCAATTTTCTCACCCAGTATCTCTGATAGACCAGTGTGCAGGGAATCTTTAAAGTCTGCCAACTCATTACACTCCCAGAAAATATGTTCCAAATTACCTCTTTCTTCCCCATCACAGCTGAACATTTGCTGTCTACCAGAGGAAAAATTCTCTGGAGTCTACTTGGGGTATAAAATACCTTTGTAAATATTTCCGAGTAAAACATCCTAAATCTTCTACATTTTGTTGCATATCTGGGAGACCTACATATATCTCCCTATTATTTCTTTGTGAATTGCTTATCCAATTTCTCTCCCCAATCCTTTCTAACCTCCTCTGATTGATTCTTTTAGTTATCATGCAATATTTTATATGCTCTACTAATTATTCCTTTTTTAACAGCAGCTTCTGTTCTAAATTCTACTAAAATGATACCGATGCTGGCCTTTTGTTTAGGACTGCCCTATTTCTTTCTCTTTGCCTATACTCTGAGATCAATCCTTGATAGAGAAGGCATTCTCTTACCTGCAGTTCAAATACAGTCTTGGCATCTTCCAATTCTATTACTTTTCCCTCTCAAGTTATTTCCTTCCAACACCTTGGTTCCTTTGCCAGTTTTCAAATTCCAGTCCCCTCTTGCCCATTGTCTGTACCCCTAACCTGCAGTCACCCTTATAGGCAGAATCTCCTTTCTCCATTCCCGTGTTGGCTTAGTTCTTACAGTACTTTATGCTACTTTATGAATATAATATTCTCTATTATTATTGTTATTCTCCTTAAGAATCTACATTCCAAAATCACAGTCTCTCCTTGTTTCTTGAGCTCTCCCCCTCTTTCATCATCATCCCTTTCCACTTTGAATTATAGTTTTCTGCTTGGGCAAGGTATAGGAGCCTTAACTGTGTAGCTCTGAACTACCACTGCAAACCAGGTAATCCAAATCCACCTTGTTCTATTACAAGAATCAGCTTATCCCACTTGACTCTTGCCTTCTTCCCCTCCCAGATAAAATTCTTCAGCTCTGTATTAATTGCTATCTACAACTTCTCCTCTGGTTGATAAAAGTATACCTGACCTGTGTATAAGACTAAAGGGACTAAAAACATTTTAACTGCTTGTATCTTACTATCCATATCCATAATAAAAGAGCTTCCAGTTTCTCAGTTTTTGTATTATCTTTTGTTTAGTCTCTTCCCACATATCCTTAGCTGCCACACCAGAATCATTTTTAATCCATACTCCTAAGTATTTCATTTTATCACGTCCCCATAAATATGGATATTGCTGAACCAATTTGTGTGTGGTTACATAATTTACAACTATTGCCTTTGTTTTAATTTCATTAATTTTGTATCCCAAAAAGATTTGAAATGGTCTCAAAATGTTCCACAACACTGAAATGTACTTTTCTGCTTTTATCAGATATAAAATAATATCATCTGCAAATAGTTGCAACTTTTTTTGACTACCATACCGGTTATATCCTTGAATTTCTGAGTCCCATATTTTCCTTGCCAATAGTTCTAAATATAATGCAAATAACAAAGGAGAAAGAGGACACCCCTGCCTGGCTCCTCTGCTCAAGTAGAAATGATCAGAGAGAAACCACCTGCTTTAATTTTCACCTCTGATCCCTCATATATCTTCCTAATCAACCTTATAATTCTATCAGGGAATGCAAGTGTTCCATTGCCTTGCTGATAAAGGCCTAGCTTACTCTGTCAAATGTTTTTTCTGCATCAAGACCCACCAACACCACTGGTATTTTCTTACATTCTGCTTCCCATTGGATCATCAATGTTCTGTTAATGATGTCAAATGTTTGACTCCCTTCTACAAAACCACACTGATCCATATCTATGATGTCTAGTGGTTCTCCCACCCCCCACCCCCAATTCCAGTACTGGTTTTAGTGCCATTAAGGTACAAATCTTATAATGTAATCTCTGGTGGCTAGTGGTCCCCCCAGTGTTGCAGATTATGCTCATTAGTCTAGGGCTGTGTGGAAGTATGACAGTCAACCCAACCCACGCTCATGCACATGTACACCTCAAACACAGAAGCTGTCAGTCCAATATTTGTGTTATTTTCCTCTAGTATTTAACATGTGTTATAATTACAAAATACCAGTTGTAACTATTTCACTCTATCTCATTTCATTAACAACAATATAGCTAGGTCTAGTATTCCTATTTTAAGGGAATATTTAAGCTTTTATTTGGTAAGAATATCCAAGTACTGAGCTGATAAATGAGTTGGAAAACCCAGTATACTTGTCATTTTGGTAATAAAAAGAATCAATAGTATAAGCTGGATACATCTACTGATGAATAAAGCCAATGAAATGAGCACAGACAGAAGTGTAAGAAAAGAATGTTAACATCAAAGGCTGTTATTTCTGTCTGTGTTTTTAATCTCCATGATCTCCAAGCTCCTTAATGCAGTCACCTGCAGAGAAAACTCATTCACACACTACGTTATTCTGGGCTGGAAGTGTGAAAATACTGTGCACCTAGCAACTAAGTCTAGTCTCTGTGAAAACAATATTTGGGGCCCTTCATCTGATGAACTGTCCACTGAAGAATCAGTTATCAAAATTAGTTATTGTACATTTGTTTATGCATGTGTGCCACATTAGAGTAACAGGGTAGAGGTTCATTTCTAAGGGTTTCACATCAAACAATAAATGCTCAAATAAAAAGAAATGGAGACAAATTACTAAATTACAAAGCAAAGCCATAACTAAAGAGAGGAACAGAAAGATAGTAGTAAAACTAAGGCACAGAACGAACAAGTAATAGTGATATAAGACAAGGCAACTCTATCTTTTCAGGAGTCTCCTTAGCAACTCCTGTCTTCACCCAAGCAACACAAGTTTATCTGGCAGTTTGTACTTAGTGCTCCGAGGATAAACCCCAAACACTACTTTATCCAGATCCCCACCTCCACAGGGGATTTCACCCATAATGTCTCCATGACAGTAGGACAAAAGTCCATAGAGTTTTACTTTCCAATGGTCAGCAACACTTTTTTACATTCAAGCTTTACTTTTCAGATCGCTCATTCATTGTGGTTCCTTTCTGTAGGAACCACAATGAACGATCGTTCTTAAAACCAAAGTTTTAATGTAAGCAGCAGTAGTTAAGCACCTATAAGTGATTTCAGAGTTCTAGTTTTTAATGCTTAGCAGCTGCTTCTTACACTAAAACTGTTTTATAGCAAGCATTCATTGTGGATCCTAAGGAAAACAACCACAGTGAATGATCGACGACCATTCTAAAAAAAGTACAGTTTTGTACCTACCATAAATGTAGATGTTCGAAGATCCACATTGCTGCAGTCCTTACACTTGGGTAGTCCGCTGTCCTCGGTCGCCCCAAATATCAAAGTATAAGGCTGACGTCGGTCAAGGCGCATTTGACTGACATCAGAACGTCAGGGTACAAATGCGCATGACCGACGTCATATCTTCAGTCTTTTCTTGCCCCAGATGTCAGAAGACCCTAAAAAGAAAGGTCAAAACCAAAAGACAGCAAACAACCAACCAACCACCCTTGCACTAAAAATATGTACAATATATACAAATATACACCATATTGACAACCCAACCCACACAACCGCCTCTAACTACAGAGGGGAAGGAGGGAGGGTAAATTGGACTGCAGCAATGTGGATCTTCGAACATCTACATTTATGGTAGGTACAAAACGGTACTATGTTCTTCATCTCACACTGCTGCAGTCCTTACACTTGGGTAGAATCCCAAAGCAGAGGTAAGGGAGGATGGCAAAACTATAAGGAAGCAGGAGCTGCCAAAATGCCCTGCAAAATAGCAGTGGCAAAACCAGCCCTAGATTTAGAATAAAGTGGAAGGTGATAATGCTTAGAGAAAGTATGCACTGAACTCCAAGTAGCTGCCTCCAAAATATCTTTAGTTGCCACCCCCCTCAAAAAAGCTGTCGAAGTGGCAGTAGCCCTAGTGGAATGAGGCCTAATCCCAGCTGGAATCTCCTTGCCATGGTGGGAATAACAGAAAGCAATGCAAAACCCAATCCACTTAGAAATAGTTTGTTTTGACACAGGCTTGCCCTGAGAACTCAAAGCAAAAGAAACAAATAACTGCTGAGACTGCCTGAACCCTGTAGTTCTGTCCAAATAATATCGCAACTGCCTGTGTACATCTAAAGTGTGCAAAATCTTTTCCCCTTTATTTTGGGGATTTGCATAAAAAGTAGGCAAATGAATAGTTTGGTTTAAAGCCACACTAGAAACCACTTTAGGCATAAAGGAAGGATTAGTACGTAAAGATACCCTATCCTTATGGAAAATTAAGAAAGGCTCAACCGCCATAAGGGCCTGCAACTCAGAAACCCTTCTTGCAGAGGTAATGGCCAACAAAAAGCAGTCTTCCATGATAAATATTTCAACTCGGTAGTAGCTGCAGGCTCAAAAGGTTGTAGAGTGAGTTTCTCCAACACAAAATTGAGATCCCAAGCAGGAGTAGGAGCTCTACGGGGGTCTTATATTCTTTGCCCCTCTAAGAAATTGCTTGAACAAAGGATGAGAAAACAATGGTGGGTCACAATCATAGTGAGCGAAATTGCTGCAGCATGAACCTTAATAGAAGAGAAGGACAAACCTTTGTCCAGTAACTCAGTAAGATATTGAAGAGCCACAATTAAATTAGGCTCAGAAACATCAAAATCCTTTGCTGCACTCCAAAATAAAAATCTCTTCCATTTATCTGTACACTTTCCTTGTACTAGGCCTTCTAGCTTCCAAAATAACATTCAAAACTTGCTGTGGAAGTTGAGACCCACTATGGTTCAAAACAGAATATGCCAGGCTGTTAGGTGAAGAGAGTGAAGCTTGACATTGAGCAAATGACTGTCCTCCTGAGACAACAGGTGTGGAATCGAAGGCAAAGGCCATGGAGGCTCCCGTACCAGGCTTCTCAGTAATGGGTACCAATGCTGTCGAGGCCAATCTGGAGCTATCAAAATCATCCTTGGCTTGTCCTGTCTGGCCTTTAGAAGTACCTTTGGGAGGAGAGGCAGAGGTGGAAAGGCATACACATGAAGATTGCTCCAATTGAAAGAAAGAGCATCCACTTTCCAAGCTGTGGGATGAAACCTTTTCGTGCAAAACTTTGGCAGCTGGTGGTTTAGTGGAGAAGCGAACAGATCTATGTCTGGAGTTCCCCATGACACTGTCAATTTCTGAAATACATGAGGATCCAATTTCCACTCGTGGGGATCCATAATTCGTCTGCTCAACACATCTGCTAAGGAGTTCTGTGCTCGGCAGAAACCTTGCCTGAAGATTTAGCTGTAAACTGAGAGCCGTCTCCCACAAAATCATTGCTTGCCTGCATAGAGGATAAGAATGTGTTCCCCCTTGCTTGTTGATGTACCACATGACAGTTGTGTTGTCTGTTAGAATCAACACCTGCCCTGGAAGAAGTAAATCCTTGAAAGCTATTAATGCAAACTGGACTGCTAACATCTCCTTCAAGTTGATATGTAGATGTTGTAGTCTGGCAGGCCACTTGTCTTGTATCCACTTTCCATTCAGATGAGCTCCCCAAGCTTTGTCTGAGGCATCTGTCGTTAGAATCTGACTCGCCTCTGGCCGGGTCACAGAGAGTCCCTTGTTTAGGTGACATTCCTGAGCCCACCACAACAATTCCTTTTGAATGCAAGGTATTATTTGAATAACAGTGTCCAGATCCCGGCAGTGCTGTGTCCATACATTTTTGAGATACCATTGTAACTTCCTCATATGCAGTTTGGCATTGGGAAGCACCAGAATACAAGATGCCATGAACCCCAAGGCTTGAAGGACTGTCCTTGCAGTCAGCCTGGACTGATGAGACAATTGATGAAAGTAAAGGGAAAGATTCTTTTGTTTGTCCGGGGTCAAAAAGGCCATCTGGGATGCTGTATTCAGTCTTACACCCAGAAAGCACATGTCCTGAGAGGGTACTAGACTGGACTTTATTTCGTTCACAGAATACCCCAGGCATCTTAGCACTGCTATCACATATTCCAAATGATGAAGAAGCTCGTCCCTTCCTTGAGCCAGAATCAGGCAATCGTCCAAATAAGGATAGATCTGTATTCCTTTTAGCCTGAGGAAAGCTATCACTGGAGCCAGAACTTTCGTGAACACTCTGGGCGCAGTAGATAAGCCAAAGGGCAATGCAGAGAACTGATAATGAGAAGTCCCAGCCCGAAAACGCAGATACTTCCTGCAACTCAGTCTGATAGGAACATGAAGGTAAGCCTCCTTGAGATCCAAAGTTACCATCCAATGATCTTTGCCCAGCAGAGGTAAAAGCTGTTGTAACGTCAACATTTTGAACTTGGGAATGTCCAGATAAGTGTTGAGGGTAGATAAATCCAAAATTGGTCTCCACGTGTTCCCTTTCTTTGGTACTAGGAACAGGCGAGAATAAAATCCTAGGTCCACTTCTGGCATAGGGACCGGCTGTATGGCCCCTATTTGAAGTAACAGAGAAATTTGTTTGTGAGCCTCTATTCTTTGTTGAGGAGGAACGTCTGGCATGCCTTTGAAAGGAGGCAAGGTATGGAAATAAAACCTGTAACCGTGGTGTATGATATCCAATACCCATCTGTCTTGGGTAATCAAACTCCAATTTTCCTTGAAAAGTGCCAACCTTCCTCCCAAAGGTGCTGCCAGACGAGAAGGCTCTGGCAGCTGAAAAGGTAGGTCATTGGGTCTGTTTACGAAAGGACTGACCCCTGCCCTCACCAAGACTGTGCAGGTGAACTCCCTGTTCTAGGCCTGAAAGAGCCCTGAGCTCTGCCCCTACCACGTCTAGACCTACCCCTAGACTGGGAATCATAAGAAGGATACGTCCACCCCTTGGTAGGCCAATTTCTACTAAACTTCGGAGGCTGAACCTGCAAAAAATCTTTAACAGTCTGCATAGACTTAGCCTTGTCTTCCATTTTCTTTAAGACTGCCTCAACAGGAGAACCAAACAACACATCAGATTGTAAAGGAGCATCTAAAATCCTTGTCTTAACATGGTCAGATAAATTCTGATCCCTCAGCCAGGCATGCCTGCGAAGAACTGACCCAGTGGCAGCCACCCTAGACGAGGCCTGTACAGCATCAAAACCACATTGCAAAGAATGCTTACCCACCTGTTCAGAAACATGTACTAAATCTTGTAACTCTTTACACTCAATACCTTCCGCCAGAGCATCTACCTTAGACTTCAATTGTGAAAGGAGATAGTTTTGGTATTTCAACATGTGAAACTGGCAATTCAAAGCCCTCATAGCTAGGGTGGAAGAAGTATAAACTTTCTTTCCCCATCTATCCAAAGCCCTGGCCTCTTTATCTGGAGGAACCGGATTTTTGACAACAGAAGCCTTAACACCTTTAGGCCCCTGACTAACAGTTTCTGGGTCTGCCCTAGGACTCTTAAAAAGATACTTATGAGCTTCAGGCACCCTGTAATACCTATCCGGTTTAGCAGGAGCAGGAGGCAAAGAATCAGGATTAAGAGAAGCCTCTGCAAAAACATCTTCCACCACATCCAGAACAGGAGGAATGGCCAAAGGCCTATGCTGGGGTAAAAACAAAAATTCCCTAAGCCTTTTCCTGGAATCAGAGAAGTCCTGACCTTCCCACTTAAAATGCTCCCTCATGGAATGAAGAGTCTCTGAAAAAGAAAAATCCTCAGGAGGAGAAGCAGAAGGAGTAGAATCATCCACATCAGAATCTGAATAAGAATACTCCTGCAAGTCTTCAGCCAAAGACTCTGAAACATCCGAAGCCTGCTCAAAACTCCCTAGCTCAGGTTCCACCCTTGGTCTCTTATCAGGAGGGGGCAAAGAACCTCTAATCAAGGTAATCAAATCTTCTGCCATTTTAAGCATATGCTTCTTGGGCACAGTCCCTGAAGAACTAGGGGTGACACCAACTGAAGCTAAACCTGGCCTGCCTCTGGGAGAAGCCTTGGAAACAGAAGGAGAGGGCCTAACCACCCTAGGAAGGGAGGGGAGTACAGTAACCTGAGAAGCCCCTTCAGTCTGACCTGCCTCCTGAAAGGCCACATCCTGCAATAACAAAGTCTCTCCCTGGGACTCCAAAGAAACCTCCGGCGGAACCACCGGCTCCACCGACACCTCTAAAGAACCGGCGTCCGGTACGGACGGTTCTACTAGCCTAGGCTTAGCTGCTTTGTCCTTGTGCTTCTTCGAAGAAGCGGGCGTCGGAGCATCCGATGGCATTTTATAATTGCACCGCTTCCCGAAGACTAACCTGGCACAATCTAACCTTCTCTTTATAGTGCGCTTATTGAATCTAGCACAAGAGCGACACCAAACAACGTCGTGCTCAGGCCCTAAACAAGGAATACACAAAGTATGATAATCTCTATGCGGTATCTGTTTCCCACAAGAAATACAGTTATTCACTTTTTCTGACATCCGGTAAACCACTGAGGCAAGAAAAAACTAAAATATTCCCCAACGGGGTACTTAGCCAACTTTGACTCGGTCTGAAACTCCGAATTCGAAAAATTTCAGAACGCCGAACGGCACTTGCAACACTGCTTCTGCATCGGACCATGCGGCAAAAAAGACTGAAGATATGACGTCGGTCATGCGCATTTGTACCCTGACGTTCTGATGTCAGTCAAATGCGCCTTGACCGACGTCAGCCTTATACTTTGATATTCGGGCCGACCGAGGACAGCGGAATACCCAAGTGTAAGGACTGCAGCAATGTGAGATGAAGAACATCAAAGATTATAGAGAAGGAGCAGTTGTGAAATGCAACTGAAAACCCTGCATGCCATGCACCTCAACATGTTCGAGCAGCTAATCTTGACAGATAATGCGAGACAGTTGGCAAGCATAATTAAATAATGAACGATGCAACTGAACACCCCCCCCCCCCGCATGCCATGCCTCTCAACCCTTTACAGCAACTCTTGAAACCGAGAAAATGTGAGAGAAATGGCGGAACAGTAGGGATGGATTTTAAATATCGTTCTTATAAACTCAGCATGGTTACTAGAATAACAGGATTTAGTGTTAGCTTGGGGCTTATGAATGATATGAAGTCTGAAACCCAAACATGTCATTAAACAGGGAAGAGATTACAAAAGAAACTATGGTAACAAAGCGCAATGCATGATCATTCAGGAAAAATAGTCATTTAACAAGTAGTTTGCACCTATAAGTGCTTTACAATTGTTCCTTACTTTAAAACATTTTTAAATGACTATTGCGCTTTCTACAAAAAATCTATAACAACATAGTTACACTACAAAGATCTGGTCCAAATGAGACCGGAAAAAAAAAGGCAAATGGAAGTTGACACTGGGAGCTAAAACACTACAGGAACTGAAGGACTACAGGGAATTAAAAGAAAGATGACGCTGTGGGTGGGAATGTGAGTGACGTAGCTGAAGTGGGCGTTACTTTTCTAGGTTTTAGTTGGACCCGAATTTTAGACACTGGGATTGTCCCTTTAAATGAGAATTTTACGAGGAGACTGAAATACGCAGAAATTGGTAAACAAAAGTTATATAAAATTTTATGTTCCATGTCTATCAACCTACTACAGACATAGAAGTAGTATGGCAAAAATACTTGCAAACATGTGGTTAACCGTGAATATGAACAGCTTTAGGAACAGACTGTGCCACGAGGGGAAACGCATTCTTTTGAATAACTACCTCATCCCCTGCAACAACCAAAACTTAGTGACGTATAGATTGGTGGAAGAGATGTATATTGCTGGCCAATGCCTCAGAGGTGTTGGGGAAATATACGTGCTAACCGGTATGTGCTGACATGGCATCCAGGAACTGGTGGAGTACCCTGGATGCTGATGCCTGTGAGATGCCCGTGATATCCCCCAGTTAGCCTTTGGAAGGTACCTGTGGCTAGTATTCGTAGGCCTACACATACTTTGGTATCCACTGGGATGGGTTGCCCTCTGTTAGTTCTGTGTGTGAGGCGTGGCCGGCACAGCTCCACAATTTGCTGTAGGAGGTCCCTGTCCACCCTATAGTACTCCACTATCTCCAGCTCATGTAGCCCCTGGTATGTTACCCTGGGTCTGTACACACTTCTCCATCTCCTCACTGTGGGTTGGTTGACAGCATTCTCATTCTCAACACCTCCAGTCTCTTCCACATGTTGATGTATGATAGCTTCTGCAAGCCCCTATTATTTTGTTGCTTTTGTTTGTTAAAATTTCCCCGCTTGTATACATTGTAGGCATAGAGTTTCTGGGAAAAAACAGAGGGAAAGGTGTTTGCATGGTTTATAGTAGTATTCTGGGCTGGGCTAGGCTACTGCCTGTGTATTTGGCCGATTATGATACATTTCACCTGCCAGCTATGCTAGTTTTCCTTGGTTACCTTCCTACTGCTGTTTTCCCTTTCCATTGCCTTCCTGTTTAAGCAAAGTGGCACGCCACGCAAACACAGTGCTCAAATGTGCACAGAGTTGCTATTTCCATTTTTTTACACGTGGTGCGCACCGCGCACACCCGCTTAAGCAACGTAATCACCTTTTAGAAGAATTTGGCTCGTCTTGCAATGTGTACCCCATGGTTTTCTTGGTATAAGATGATACAAACTTAGACACACCCCCTGCCTTAGCTGTGCTTAGCAGAGGGCAATCCTGGGCCAGAGGGCTCCAGTAAGCTTACAACTTACATGACACACCCCCCTTATGAAGTCATCTAGCTCTTAATCTTAAACTGTAGTTTATTGCTCCTACATGGTTGGATGCAAGCTAGACCTATAGGGAAATATGTGATTCAGCATCATACTCCTCATTTGCATAGGATTGCCTGCTAATGTATAGTTACGTGTCACACACTGAGCTTTCCCCCGTAGCAACCATTATTCACTGGCCATGTTGTCTTATGCCTGCCATTGAGTAGAATGGCAAAATACTGATTTTGAGCCTGATTGTTTATTTCAGTTTTTTTTTTTTTTCGGCTTAATCCCATTTACGTGCCGCTGCCCTACGCTTAAAACAGCCAAGATCGGCTAAAACAAAAATAAATAAAAGTTAATTTTTTTTTTCAAAACACTTTTACATGCCAATGGCCATATATTTGGCCATTGGCATGCTTTACACAGCATATACACACTTTACATTTCTGCAGACTACACTAATCCTGCACTGACAGCTTCCAGCTTCCTGGATCACAGATTCACCTCATTTGCATGTTTTTCACCTGCAAATGAGGTAATTTGCATCCTCCCTGAGCTCTGTCTGTGCAGGATTAGTTTAAGAGCTTGCATGCACGTCCCGGGAGCTCGTTCCTGGATCACACAGAGGCCATATTGCCGAAATTAGCTCTTAAACTAATCCTGCATGGCTTTGGCAGCTTGATGAATCCGAGGGTTTGACTTTACTTACCACATGGTGTAACATTTCATAAAAATCCTTATAGTAATTATACAATGTTAGTCAAAGTGTGTAATTATACAATGTTAGTCAAAGTGTAGGTAATGACATAATTCATAAAAATTGTGAACTGTGTGTGAAGACTGAGATGAAAGCTGACAAAGTTTAAAGCCCTGTATATGGGCAATGGTGACACAGACTGACTATTTCAGAATACTTTTCAAATGATCATATTTTACCAGGATCCATGCGGATGACTGTATAGTCAATGTCCCTCACTAGCACATGGCAAGTGATACAAAGTATCATTCTTCTACAGTAACTGAGGCATTCTGAACTCGATTGTGTGACGACTGTAGCTGTGACTCGAGTAGTTGCGTAAAAGCATGCATGCAAAACAATTGGACACTACTGCTCTGCATTCCAGAGTCGCCTAAATAGGAAGGTTTGTACCATGAAATAAATAGTCTGTCAGCAGTAATTAAGCAGTGTCAGCTAACTACTGTACAACATATTATCACCTAAAAAATGGAATCTTTAAATGCCCACAGTGTAGCCCATTACAAAATGATATGCAACTGAGAGGGAAGATGCAGGTTCTGTATCTTGCCACCGGACAGAAAGTGGCTGCTGGATAAGGTTATTCTCCACAACTGAAAAGCTGATAAATAGAAATGTGGAAGAAAATGGTTTACTAAGTTAATGTCTGGTTGCTTGGTAGAATGACAGTCATAGTTGAGTCACATGTCCAAGTATGGCTTGTTGGCCTACAGGTAGGATTCTCACTTTGGGTGTGAGAGGTGTCAGGTTCATATCCCAGACAAGCCCAGTTTTTTACCCAGCCTTGATTGATTGTTGCACATGCGCAAAACAAACAGCACTAGAACCACTACCCTAGATCCAGGGATCTGAACTTCTCTTGTGACATAAAAAGAACTTACTGGATAGACAGGTATGTGTCCCAAAGGATCCACACACTATGGAATAGGCTCCACAACCATGTTCCAACAAAACCTTGACAATTTGATGGGGAAATTGTAAACAGTCTGGCCTCTGTCACTTATGGATAGAGGCGCTCAATAATTAAAGTATTAACCTACCACACCCACTACAAATACACACACAAACCCATACCCTCCTACATATGCACACACAAATACATATACACATACACACACATACTTATGAATACACACAAACATATACATACAAGGATTCACTTTATAATCTCGAAATACTGAAATAACGAATTTCAGTACCTCGAGACTATAAAGCCGAAAAATCAAAATACTGAAACCCCAAAAGCGCGAAATTCAAAATCGTGACTTTTAAACACACCCTACACCACACAACACACATACACCTTCCTCCCCACACTACAACAAACAAAACACACTAAAACACAACACAAATACACAAATCTACCCTATATATATAAGCAAGCCCCCCCTGTGCCCCACACCCCCCCGCTACTTATATATACTAACTCCGAGGTCGCACTAAAAAGACAAAAACACGAAACCCACCACTACACAAACTACATTCCCCTCGCACAAACACACATCACATACGTACAAACATCACCATTCTCAACACTTACACACTCACACTCTTACCTACATACCCTAACCTACACCTACAACTTCCCAACACAATAATGTACACTAAAATCCCTACCAAAAACCCTTGAAATATAAACACTTACCTGAATCTCCAGCTATCCATTAATATAATGCACCACCATAACCGCTGATTCGACATTTCCGGATTTGGTTATGTGGCCTTTCAAGGAACTGGGCTTTCACTATTTTAGACTCAAAACACTGAAATTCGATATTTCAATATTTCGAGATTATAAAGTGAACCCACACACACACATATAGACACATACACACATAAATGCACACATATACACACAAATATATATATATATATACACACACACACACACACATATATATATATATATATATATATATATATATATACAGAGAGAGAGAAATTGTATATATGTATGTATATATAATGTATATATAATATGTGTGTGTATATTTATCTATATATAATCACATAAAACACACGTACACATACAGCTAGACACACCCAAACACATTCATAGATACACTTATATGCAAACTCATGTCTCAGGTCATTTGCATCCACATGGACAATGACTGAGCCATACTGCTACTTGTGGTCCAGTGATCTGAGTGCATGCGTAATGTGTTCGATCCAGGATAATGATAAGCAACTGACAGTGACTTTTTCTCCATACTCATCCTGGTGAAAGGGACATCAATGTGTCTCACAATGGAGTCTACAATGACCAGAATGGAGGCTGTATGTGTTGATGTGAGTGTTGCTTTGAAAGAGTGTATTTGGGGCTGCTCAGGGTATTTGTTATGTGTACTTTGTCTAGAATGTCTTTGGGGTTTAGGAAGGTTACTTTTAAGTGCCTCAGCATATGTGGTCTATGTTTCTGCTTTGAATTGTGTGTGATGGGTGCAGTATGTGCACTACTGACAACCTCATTCACATTAGGAGTGCTTTTATGTGAGAGCTTTGCCTCCAGTGATATTGTGTAAATACATCTGTCACATACCATTTCAGTTTGTTTGAGACTTAACTGGTTGTCACTACACATGAGGCAGTTTCTACATTGCCTCAGGATGCCCATATCCATCAAGCTAGTAATGCAGATAGTGGGAACGTTCATATCCATGGCAACAGACCATTTTTTTACTTATTGGACAGTTTGAGTGAGAATATAAAGCAATGTCAGGAGTAATCAGTTTGCAACTAGGGGGACAGTGTTTGTTACCGCAAACTAGTTTTCCTGTGTGCAATTAGGTATTGGTGAAATTGCAATGGTGCTTTTACATAAAAAATGTTGACTGAGTGTCTGTGGCTAAACAGGGTACCACCAAACAACACTTAAGTAGAAACTAATAAGTAGACTTTGAAGATTTATGAAATATTATTCTCCAACCTTTCATCATAAACCTACAAATACTTCCTCCACACTTGACTGGATTTTGGTCTCCTACCCCAACCTCTATCACCACCCAGAATCCCTACCAGACTGTCTTAGTGACCACTCTCCTGTATGCATCCATAGATTCTCCCCCATCTGTCTAGACCACATAAATTTAAAGAATGCCGAAAGCTTACTAACTTCAGCCCTGACACATTCAATACCTCTCTCTCTCTCTCTGCTATTGACTAGTCCTTCTGCTCATCCTTGACGAAGATGTTCTACAATTCAACTCCATCTTCCTAAACACACTAGACTCTGTTGCCCCTCCCAAAACAGTCAGGGTCAAATCTCAATGCTACCTATGGGTTACTAACTCGAATCGGTCCCTTATACAACAGAGATTCTGCCTGGAAACTATGGAAGAAGACCAAATCTCCCACTCACTACCAAAACTACAGAGATCTCCACAATTTGACCAAAAAACACAAACATCAATAAAAATAAATTTTACATCACATCCCAATCTACTGAACCCAGAAACCTCAAGAAATTCTGGACCAGTATCAACCAAATCCTCCAACCAGGGAATCCATCATTCCCCAATCCCTGCCCCAATAACAAAGCCCAAGAAACCGCATCAATTTTTAATTCATACTTCATTGATACCATCAGTAAATGTATGCAGACCTCCAACCAAAACAATCATCCAATCCCCTTCTTACCTCTACTACAAAAATGCCCATTCTCACTATACTTGGTTCCTGCCAGCATTATAAAGAAAGTTCTCCCCAAACCCTGTTCCCCATCTGCAGATAACCTCCCACCTCAATTCCTAAAGGCCGCTGCTGACTTTATAGAATATCCCGTCTCCATCCTAATAAACCTCTCGAACACTATGTTCACAAACAAATTATGGTCTATCTCACTAAAGAAAACCTCATCACTCCCAACCAACACGGCTTCCACCCACACCACAGCACCACCACAACACAATTTTCCTTCACCAACTCCATCTCCTTAGCCAGAGACAACAATAAGTTAGGTTCCTGTATCTTCTTAGACCTCTCCAAAGCCTATGACACTTTCTCCCACACCATCCTACTCTCCAACCTCTCTATACTCAACCTCTCATCATCAACTATTGCTTGGTTCAACAGCTACATTACAGGCAGACAGCAATCCATCAAGTGGCTTTCTGCTCTCTCTCCCCTTAACTCTCCATCCAATTGGGTGTCCCTCAAGACTCAATCCTAGGTGGTCTTCTTTTTAACATCTTTACTAATAAACTCTACAATTACTGTCCTCAGTCATCCCTCACACAATAGGCAGATGACACCACAATCATTACCATCGCTGACAACCCATCAGACCTGCTTACCATGACACAAAAATCTTTAACCTCACTGAAACTTGCCTCACTAACCATCAACTCATACCAAACCCTAAAAAGACAAAACTTCTTCTCTTTCTCCCCAAATCTCTCTGCCACCTGAAATCCTCATTCACCATCTCCTCCCTTAACAACAGAACTATTTCAGCTGATACCCACACTAAGCTCCTTGGAGTAATCATTGACGATCAGCTTAAATTTGACTACCATGTACTTCACTGTACCAAAAAATAAAAAAATTAAAAAAAAACCACCACCCAAAACTTGGTTTACTGGGGTCTATATTAAAATCATGAACGTTTACTTACCCGAATACCTAAACATCGACGAATATTCTGCGAACAGCAAATACACCGAACGCCCTAAACCGCAAAATTCAAAAACTCCAAATGTCATAGTTGTCCCATCCCACCACCCACTACATACTACCTACACAAACTAAATAAACCACATACATAAACTACACAAAACCCTACTTCTAACCCTACACTAAATCTAACATATATTACCATCTATGCACTTACCTTAACCCGCACCCTAAGCCTAAGGTCCGTAACTATCGCACACTTACCTTACGGAGCTATACCGCAGAAGGGCCAACCATGAAGATTTGACATTTCTGATTTCACTCTTCTGGACGATCAATGTTTTCGTGGTTCAATGAAGACATGTCGACGTTTACCTATTCGCGTAAGTAAACGTTCGTGATTTTAATACAGACCCGGCTTACTGTATAGAAATAAAAGGTTCCTCACACCTGTGTCCAGAAACTTACACTTGCCCAAGCTTACCTTCAACCTAACCTTCTCTATGGCTCAACAAGTGTTAACCACCTTACATACCTCACTACTTTGCAAACTCAAAACCACCTACAACAAAGTCGCACAATTGGCTGCTAATTTACCATCTAAATGTCACCACTGCCATGCTCTCGGGATGCTTAACTGGCTTGAATTTCTTAACCAGTTCCTACTCACAACTCCACGTCATCCATTCTGTCCTGAACAACCCCACCTCCTGCCCTAGCATCTTCTCACTAATTTCCCAGTATACCCCCCCCCCCCGGTTTCTCAGAAGCTCAGACCAACATCTCTTACAAATACACAAACCTCAAAACACAAAGAGATAAATCCACAACAGTCTATACAGGAACACCAGGTGGATGAACAGATTTATTGAAGCGCTTTTCGGCTCTCACTACGACAGCCTTCCTCAGAATAAAAAACATGATACAACACTTTCCTTTTTATACAGGAAAAGGCGCAAAACTTAAAACAATGATTCAATGAATTAATTCAAGTTAATAGGGTTTAAAAACCTTCAACATCTTCTAAAAAGTATATAGGTAAAAAGTGTATACCTGTCAACTGATAAATAATACCAGAATTGATGCACTATAACCTGAGACCAGTTACACAATGAAGTCTATCAGAGAACTTCGGACAATTGTATAAAAACTCAATGGTATCAATATGTTCTATGTGTGTATGAATACAGATACAAACACCTATCTATTTTTAAAAAATAAAACTAAATGCTATGAATTGTGAATGTTAAAGCTTCATGATGGTGACTAAATATATAAATACCTGTCATATATAATTAATTACTAAACAAATCAAACTCCCAAAAACATATGTATATATACATAACCAAATACAAAAATTACAAATACCCCGAGGGAATCAATAGATATTATATACATATAAATTAATTCATAAATAAATAAAATTCAAAAAGTTCAAAAAAATCCAAAAATTACTCTAATTTTTAGTATTAATTTATTTTCAAATTGATTTTTAAAACTATATGGTATAATTTCAAGAAGTAGTTTAAATTTTAATATTAAGTCAACCCATACTATCTCACCAAACTCTTTAATTTCAATAACACTCCTATTGATGAAGCTTCGTTTAAGCCTGGATAATTACCTGCATTCAATTTAATTTGCCATTTTAATTCCAGTTCAAGCAACTTTAATGAGTAAGGTCCTCCTCTAGGATTAGTTTTTAATCCATCAATGATCAAAAATTTAAAATAATGATCGGGGAAACTCAAAATATGTTTTGCTAATGCGTTCTCGGTCTTTTGTTGGCTAACAGCATAGATGTGTTCATATATCCTGTCTCTGAGCCTACGCTCAGTTTTACCGACATAAAAGGCAGTACATAGTACACATTTAGCCAGGTAAATTATCCCCTTAGAATTACAGTTAAATTTGCCATTTATTTTGTATAAAACTTTGTCCAAGGTGAATGTGCTACTGGTCATTACGTGTTTGCACATATTACATGCCTCACACTTAAACATCCCTGTTAGTTTTCTCAGCGAGTCAGGCTGAAATTTCAAAGAATCTTTTAAATTTAGTCCACGCTTAAAGGTGACATTGGGTTTATGACCAAGTTTATTTAATAAAGAAGTGTTGTTTTTCAATAAATTCCAATTTTTATTCAAAATGTTGATGCATTCAGAACTCAATTTAGTATATATAGTGGTGAATGACACAACTCTATTTGAAATTGGAGTTGGAGTATTAAGTTGAGTTTCAGAGTGAAAACAGGTATTTAAACCGCTGTTTAACAGGTCACTTGGTTTGATGACCTCCAAAGTAGCACACTTAAGCTCCAAAGAAGAATGGTCAAAACTTCCACTCTCCAAGTTGTCTAACCCGTCTGTAGGACCAAAACGGTGTATAGCCAATAAAGGCCTAAAATAGTTGATTTCTCTTTTTAATTTGACCTTGGCTATAATCTCGTCAATGAGCTCGACCGGGTAATCTCTCTTCAAAAAAGCTGATTTTAAAAAGAGACATTCATTGTCAAAATCATTTTTGAGAGTTACAATCCGGGCCGCTCTGACCAGTTGTCCTTTTAAGACAGCTTTCTTCTGATGGAATGGGTGACAACTTGAAAAGTGGAGAAAGGAGTTGGAGTATGTTTTCTTACGATAAATACTAGAAACATAACAATTTAAGTCCAAGTTTTTGGATAGCATGATATCCAAATAAGAAATAGCTAAATGGTCATATGTATATGTGAACTCAAGGAAATCAGTCGACTCGTTGAGAAAACCTACAATATTGGAAGCAGTTTGGTCATCACCTTTAATCAACAAGAAAATGTCATCGAGGAACCGAGTATAAAAAATAACTGATTGCTTATATAAATCAGATTTAAATACTAAATCGGATTCCCAAAAGGCCATGACCAAGTTGGCTACGCTACCTCCACACGGTGATCCCATAGCTATTCCTCTTTTCTGTTTATAAAACAGAGACTCAAACATAAAGAAGTTATAAGAAAGGACAAGGTCTAACAATTCAGAAACTATATAAATTTCTTTTTTTGGAAATTTATATTTGTACATCATCAAGGTAACCCATTTGATAGCAACATCGTGGGGTATACAAGTGTACAAATCCTTGACGTCCACGGTTAAAAAGTTGTTATCACTGTCAAAATTCAATTTATTGATCTCACTCAAAAAGGCCCAGGAATCTTTACAGATTTGCTTTTCTTGAATGACTATTTTCTGTAATGAAACATCTATTACTTTAGCACAAACATATAATGGTGAGCCTCTGCCATCCACCAATGGTCTCATAGGTGGTTCATGCAGGTCTTTATGAATCTTTGGGATTCCAAAGAGACTAGGATAAACAGGAAATAAAGTAGTTAAGTAATTTAAAAGTTCACTGTCTATGTATCCCTCAATAAAT
Source organism: Protopterus annectens (assembly GCF_019279795.1). Taxonomy (NCBI): domain Eukaryota; kingdom Metazoa; phylum Chordata; order Ceratodontiformes; family Protopteridae; genus Protopterus; species Protopterus annectens. The sequence continues at coordinate 280,416,801 of NC_056748.1, forward strand.
AAATCGTTGATACAAGATTTTATTAAGCCATAGGCGGAGTTGACCAATGACCTGGAACTAATGGCATATGCGTCACCTTCAAGTAAAGACTGAATCCTGTGATTATAGTCATCAATGTCAAAAATAACCATCCCACCCCCCTTGTCAGGTTTACACAATCTAATTTTTTGTGAGTGGACAAATTTAATCAACTCTAGTTCATCCTGGTTGTTAAATAACTGTTTTTTTGTTTTAACCAGGAATCTCAAATCTAATTCACATACATTTTCAAAGGTCTGTATGATGGGGTGAAGTGGTGGATTAAATGTACTAGATAGTCTATACATATTAATAGGACCCACATTATTGATATTACCCATTAAGTATTGAAAGTTCAACTTTCTGGTGTATTTTTTAAGGTCCATAATCACAGAAGTAACATTGAGTTTAGTGTATGGGACATACGTAGTCCCCTTAGACAATAAATCAACAAGATCATTGGGCAATGGACAAGAAGAGAAATTATAAACTTTAAAATCGTTTTTATCATTGAGCATTATAATAGGTTTTGTTTGCTCGTCCAAAGTCTCTAAATCAACGTTTACCAATTCGGATTCAACAACCAACACCGAATCTGAACTTACATCAAAGGTATCTAAGGTATCAAAGGAGGGGGAAACTGGGTGACTTAATAATTCACTAAAACCAGTTGCCTCCTCTAATGAAAATTTTTAGATCTAGTGTTAAATTTATGTGTGTTCCTTTGTTGTTTCGGTCTTGCCCCATTAAACCCAGAATTAGAGGGCATACTAGGAGCCGCAACAAAATTACAATTATGACCCTGATTAGTATAATGGTTGTTGTTCCCAGTGTTTTGAAGTCTTTCACTTCTCCTAAGAGTGGGAAATTCTGCTTCAACATCCACAAAATTACCATTAAATTCATCATTAATAACAATCTGATTATCACACATTACGGTGTCATTGTTCAAAAGATCTTCAGAAGAACATGTATTACAGGCATTACAAACATGATTTGTTGCATTAACAACAGAATTGGTTAAAGGTGGTCGATGCCATACTTGAGCTGGGGAAGGCACAGGATAAGCAGTGCCTTCCTTGTAGGCTTTAATGTCTCTCTCCAGTTTTTTAGATTTATTAGATTGAAGTTTAAATAGATACGTGTCAATGCTGGAGATAGACCTAGAATAATCAAATTTGTATCTGAAAAATTCTGCATGGTGCGCAACTTGTTTGTCCAGGTCCAACACTGTTTCAGTCAATTCAGACACAAAAACAGAATAGTGTTTAATCATTAAGTTAAGCAAATCAGCACCTTGTTTTTCAAATAATTGTATCAGTTCTTTATGAAATGGTGACTGATTTATCAGCCCTGTAGGGTATTGCGTTCTACGCAGCCCTTTTGGTATAATGTTGACATTAAGACACTCTTTAAAGTAAGCAATTTCTAATTGTGTCTTTTTTAATTTTAACAAAGAGTTATCCAATGTTTTTAAATTACTTACAAAATCAGGGCCATTAGTATTGTCTTGGCTTTGGTTTCCGTTCTCCATACAGGAACGGACAAGTCCAGATGTATTGTTACCGAACGAGAAACAGTCCTTGATAATTCCAGCTATGTTCGGCGAGTTCACTGTTAGTCTGGCAGAATTATGCTCACAATTAGAGCTTCCAGAGGCATTGTTTGAGCCGTTAATGCCAACAACTAATGCACCGTTTGATGCTCCGTTTATTCCACTACGCGGTGCAGTATTGGCTTTATTTGCCGATGAAACAGGAGGAGTTGGTGACCTTTGCCCTGGTGGTGGCGTGGTAACGTCACTAGTTCTAACGTCAGAACTAGCACCAAGCTGTCCGGTGAAGGAAATAGCATTAGAGCTAGCTGGAATAGCAACATTAGTCCTAGAGTCAATAAAGTCTTTGAAAGAGCACTGGTTAACGTCAACAATGTCGAGACGTTTGCATAGTGCATCAATTTTAGTAAGCAAGAGTCCGAGGTTTACGGACTCTGAGTCAGTAACAGAATTAGTATAAGACAATTTACCCGGTGCACTGGATTCAAGTAATAAACCACCTATACTGTTCGGATTGTCGACTGAGGATGGATCGGACGCCATAAAACAAATAAAATTAAATTCCACAAATAAATTCAAAACACAAAGAGATAAATCCACAACAGTCGACACAGGAACACCAGGTAGATGAACAGATTTATTGAAGCGCTTTTCGGCTCTCACTACGACAGCCTTCCTCAGAATAAAAAACATGATACAACACTTTCCTTTTTATACAGGAAAAGGCGCAAAAATTAAAACAATGATTCAATTAATTAATTCAAGTTAATAGGGTTTAAAAACCTTCAACATCTTCTTAAAGGTATATAGGTAAAAAGTGTATACCTGTCAACTGATAAATAATACCAGAATTGATGCACTATAACCTGAAACCAGTTACACAATGAAGTCTATCAGAGAACTTCGGACAATTGTATAAAAACTCAATGGTATCAATACGTTCTATGTGTGTATGAATACAGATACAAACACCTATCTATTTTTAAAAAATAAAACTAAATGCTATGAATTGTGAATGTTAAAGCTTAATGATGGTGACTAAATATATAAATACCTGTCATATATAATTAATTACTAAACAAATCAAACTCCCAAAAACATATGTATATATACATAACCAAATACAAAAATTACAAATTAATACCCCGAGGGAATCAATAGATATTATATATATATATATATAAATTAATACACAAACCTAAAAAAACTTTTGTACAGATACTCTATAGCTATTTCCTGCTCTATCTTGAAACAAACTACCCATGCCCCTTAGAAACATTACCCATAACCCTAAATTCAAGAAAGCTCTTAAAAACTTTTTACACACCTCCAGGATATGTCATTGTTATCACCCCACTTGATCCCTATCATCTCTTCTCCATTTCTTACCTCACTCCTCCCTGTCCCTCCTTTTCCATCCTTTCTCTAATTACCTCTTTACTACCGACCTTCTATTATCACATGGCAATCACCTACTTTTCTCCTGCTAACTTCAATAGCTTGTCCATGTAACCAACTACCACCATCCTTTTGGCTATAAAGCCACTATATTAATATCTACACTAAACTTAGCTCATAAAACAATATGCAATGAATATTATTTTTGTGCACTGATGACAGCCCTAATGTGAATTCACTAACCTTGCAGTTACCTGTTTATACTATTTCTGCAGTGAAATATGTGATGTTGTACTCTTAATCGCTACTTGATTTGTCATATTGTACTGTTTCCATATACTTTTCTTAACTGAATTGTGGAGCTTTTCTCCCTGGGTCCCCGTTGAAAAAGGGCACTTGCTTAGTCAGACTAGCCCGGTCAACAAATGTCAAATAAATAAATTAAATACATGAAGCAGTACTTACTGAAAAGAAATAACTAGCTTATAAGAATGATGACACAAAGTCACTTACATAAATGGCTACTGCCTGACTACTAGTGTTGGCCTCACCACAGCTTCACTCTGGTGGGATACAATACTCCTTTGCTGCTTCTATCACCATAAGTAAAAGAGTAGCACCAATCCCAATATGAGAAGCAGGCCTCAGCCTGTTTGATGATCCATAGTTTTGTCCCAGATGATGTAAGGATCTGTAGGCTTGTTGTAGCCTTTTCTTGGTAGATATTTTGAATAGCAACCAGACCAATCAGCACAGACACTCACTTCCCAAACTGAAACACTCAGGAATCTATGCACTCTGCTGCTTCTTTCATCAGGAGCAAAATAAGCACAAATTCTAAGCACATGTGAAGCAGTTATTAGGCTTTCCAGTGATCAGCAGCCCCTGGAAAATAATGTCCCCATCTTCTCTCCTTTCACCAGGAGCAAAACATAGGTACTAATCCTAAGATGACTACTGACAGGCAGAATGTAGGCTCTCCAATAATCGGTGGTCTTGCAGTAGATGTTGCAGATTTTAAAGGTAAGATGGAATAATGTGTTAATATCCTAACAGCTGCAGTATGCACTAAGCAGTTAGCTATGATAGAGGGATAACTTATAACGTTAACTATTTAAGTGGAGAGCCACTAATTTTAAAAGAACAAGACAGATTGGAAGAGGGTGGGCACTTTTTATTCTGGTTCTTTGATATACAGTGGGATGGCCAATAAATTTAAATATTTGAAGGGGGATGATTTCACAAAAATGATAATTTTGTGCTTACTCACAATAGCCAATGAAAGGGAAGAAGAAAGGAGATATGTGGTGAAATTAACTATAGGAACAGGCTACTAGAAAGACAGTTGATTTTAAAAACACAACAGCACCAAGGAGGTAGGGTGGGGTAAAATGTAATTTGTGTGCGACTTCACAAGCAGAATACAAGTAAAAAAACAGTATAAAGAAAATAAATCACATGACACAAATTAGAAGAAGGCAATAAAGCAATACAAAACGGAAGAAAGCAAAAACAATCTAACCTTTCCCTCACAGCAAGCTGTGGCAGAGTCTGGGTGAGCTTTTCCAAAGAGTGGAAACTATTTATGCCTACAGCGCAACATATTACATAACAGTATGTCACCTGGTGGAAGTTCCATGTTGCAGCTCTTGCTTGGTCAGAACCAGGGGCTGGTGAATGGCAGCATGCTCTCCTGGCTGCAAGCTGACAGTATATGGGAACTGGTTGACTTAGTACCGTGCTCACAACATTGACGGCCATGGATTTGTCATTTGACTCCACTGTTTGTAAGTCCCTCACATAGTGCAGTGAATTTTGCTGGCTTAGGGTCTACTACATATTGTGGATCAGCCAGTATTTGGGTGAGAGTTCCTGCTGTCCCACATAGCTGTCTGCTGCTATCCTGGTAAACCACATTATTCCCAGGCATACATGCAGCAATACCATACATATGCTACCACAGTCTACTACCCCATTCATTTATTGCTAATGAGAGTGACTTATCTTCTGCCAGAAGCAGTTGAGAGGACAGTGCTTCAGGGCTGACTCTGTCGGATGCAGGCAGTACAGCCTGTACGTGGTATGGTCTAGGTAGTGTGATGTGGCTGGCATCCATTTTACTGTGTGTATGTGAGTCAGAGTGAAGTGTCAGTCCCTGGGCCCCTAGGATGTCAGTGCATGTGCTATGCATTGCCATCTTGCCAGGGTCAGGGCATACTGGGCATGCATACATCTAACTACTGAGACAGACTGAGGGGGTTCCTCCTCAGAGTCCCCCTGTGCCTGTGGGGACCTTGGCAATGGTGGGGGGGCTGTGTTCACCTTCCCTGTGCTGTTCCAGCCTCACCTATTTCCACAGGATCATATTGTGTAGCATGGCAGATACTATGAACATGTGTGAAAATGTAGCTGGATAGTACTGCAGGCCTTCACCAGACATGTTAAGGCAGCAGAACTGTGACTGGAGCAGCCCAAACACGATGTACTTAGTTTGTCCGTGTGCCTCATTATGGTGTTCTTCAGCAGGTGTGTGAGCATTTCTGATGGGTGTCATCATTCACGGTTCCAGTGCATAACCAGCATTCACCACTAGATGGCCGTAAAGGATGCCCCCCCCCCCTGGCAAATACCTGGTACAGCTGTAAGGTGTGCCATATGTGGTAGTCATGATAACTGCCAGAGGTGCCAGAAACACACTGATGACAATGCCCTGGGCATTGCACATGACTTGGCAGTTGATGGAGTGATGGCCCTTGTGGTTGACGTACACTCTACCTTCCTAACCTGTTTAACAGGTTGTCCATTATTGCACCACTACATCTGCTGTGTTCCTCAGATGGCTTGTGTTGCAGTGTTGTTATAAGGCTACATGTTGTCCATAGCAGTCAAACTCTTACAGACTGACTTCTGGACAGGCCCATTTATAACAGTCAGAGACACGCCCAGACATGGGGGACAGGGTGTTACTATTGCTGTTCCAAGCGTAGACAGTTGGCAGAATGTTTTTGTATTAGCTTGCATTTTCTTATGGGTATGACATCTGCTTCTCAACTGTCTGCCATTGATGTTTCACATCAATCTTTATTGTTTTTCACATAGTTTGTCAGGCAAATGCAATGTTATGTAGAGCAGAACACATATGTGAAGCATATGTGTGTATATTCTGTGCCACCCTGTCATTCCAGGGCTATGGATGGTGCCCACTGACTTGTTGTCAGTACTGATACAGTCACGTGGCAGCTATTTATAACCTGGGACTACACTGACATGTCACAACCTGCTGTTTTACTAGGCGCTATGTAGGTTACTCCAAGCTGTGTACTGTCCATATATGTGGGCCCCTGTCCCTCCATTCTCCAGCTTTCCTGCAGTTACAAAAGTTGACTTCTGGATAGTGTATACAACAACTAGCATAGGTGTAGCTGACATGCAAAATAGTTGGCACGGCCAGTCTCAGACCACAGAGCTTGTCAACCACAGTACTCTACTTAGACCAGTAAGCCACAACAGCCAACAGTAAGAGTCGTCTACTTCCTGACAGTATTAAGCATGCACAGGCATAGCACATTGACCCCTGCATATAGTGGACAGAGAACAAGTTAGCAAGTTGATTGGGACAGCCATGGGAGTGTGTGGTCTGCTACTATTACCATACAAACATAAATGTTACTGCATTTCTATGGGAACATAGGTGTGTTGGGGAGAGGGGGCATACCTCTCAATTGTACAAATTTCCTCAGACTGTCCAGATGTTTGTTTCATATTTTGGGTCCATTTAGCATAATATTGTGTTTGTTTTGGAAAATACTGATATATCATTAAAGATTGAAGTTAGAAAGTAATGACAGACATTTGAGTATCAGACTTCTTGCCCATTAGAGACTTAATGCAACAGCAAGACCTGTTCTAATATCACTGTCTAAGTTTGTCAGAACAATATTTCATCACTGCCCCTATTTCTGGGTCTTTGCCACACATTTCTTTACGGCTTTGTACAGATGACTTGCTGTGAGAGGATGAGAGGTGTGTATGGGACTCCAACATTGACATCCATGCATGTGACCTATGACCTGCAGTTTCTTAGTCCCCCAGATATACTGCCTTGGGTTTTGGCACCTTGGGGACTACTGGATATTCTGGGGCAGGCAGTATTTGGAGGACATTTCCTGTTGTCCCACATAGCTGTCAGTTGTCTGCTGCTATCCCGGTAGCCCACCCCATTCTCTTGCATACATGCAGCCATACCATAGATATGCTACTACAGTCTTCTACTCCATTCATTTGTTGTTAAGAAGAGTGACTTACCTTGTGTCTGCAGCAGTTGTGAGGACAGTGCTTCAGGGCTGAATAGGTTGGATGCACGCAGTACACAGCCTATACATGGTAAGGTACAGGTAAGTGTGAAGTGTGTGGCATCCTTTTTACTGTGTGTGCAAGTCAGAGTGTTGTGTCAGTCCCTGGGTCTCCAGGGTGTCAGTGTATGTGCTATGCGTTGCCAATTGCCAAGGCCAGGGCATACTAGGCATGTCTATGTCTCCCTACAGGGACAGGCTGAGGGGGTTCCTCTTCCAAGTCTCCCTATGCCTGTGGGGACCTTGGCAATGGTTTGGGGCTGTGTCCCCCTTCCCTGTGATGTTCCTGCCACAGTTGTTTCTGCAGGATCATATTGTGTAGCATGGCAGATACTTAGAACATGTGTGCACATGTGGCTGAAGAGTACTGCAGGACTCCAACAGATATGTCAAGGCAGCGGAACCATGACTTGAACAGCCCAAACACTTGCTCTATGATGTTCCTAGTTTGTGCGCTTGCCTCATTATGGTGTTCTTCAGTGGGTGTGTGTGCATTTCTGATGGGTGTCATCATCCACAGTTCCAGTGTGTAGCCAGCATCCCCCACTAGATGGCCATATGTGATGTCTCCCCCTTGCAAATGCCTGGTAGAGTTGTGAGGCAAGCCAGATATGGGAGTTGTGATAACTGCCAGGGCTGCCAGCACACTCATTGATGATAATGTTCTGGGCATTGCACATAACCTGGCAGTTGATGGAATGATAGCCATTGTGGTTGACGTAGACTCTACCCTCCTCACCGGGTGGTGTTTTCATGTCTATAGCACCCAGTACCTCTGGGTAGTGTGCTAAATGGTGGAAGAGATGGATATTGGTGGTCCTGTCCTCAGGGGTGTTGGGGAAATAAATGTGCTCAATGGCATGTGTTAGCATGACATCCAGGAACTGGTGGAGTACCCTGGATGCAGATGCCTGTCAGATCCCAATGATGTCCCCAGTAGGTCTTTGGAAAGTACCTGTAGCTAGTATTCTTAAGGCTACATATAACTTTGTTTCCACTGAGATGGGTTCTCCTCTATGGGGTCAGGGTCTGAGGTGAGGGCGGAAGAGCTCAGTGAGTTGCTGTAGTATGTCCCTGTTGATCCTGTAGCACTCTACTATCTCCAACTAATGTAGACCCTGAAAGGTTACCCTGGGCCTGAACTCTCTTCTCTTCCTCAGTCTGGGCTGGTTGTCGGTATCATCCTCATCACTGCCCTCAGCCTGTAGCATATATAGATGCAGCAAAGCAGCAGCAGCCCCTATTATTTTGTAAGTTAAAATTCCCAAGTGTGTACACCAATGGTGCAGAGTATGTGGGGAAATCAGATTGAATGGTGCCTGCATACTTTATATTGGTGTGCTACAGATGCAGCCTGTGTGATTGGCTGACTATGATATATTCCACCTGCCAGCAATACTATTGAGGGGTTTGAATAGCCCACTGCGAGTGTGATTGCCTTTTGTCTGCTATTTCCTTTTACTTTTTTTTCTTCTTCAGTTTCCTCAGTTTTAAGCCCCGTGTGCTCTGCATAAACCCATGGAGCCAGTGTAAACATTGCTGAGCAGAAAAGGCTCTCCCCTGTACATGAACATGCTCAGCATTTCTCTAACCAGCTAAGCACAGCTTAGCAGCCTCATACAACATACCCCCCCCCCCCGCTTAGCTCCAATGTGCTTATACAAACCATGGCACACCCCTTTTTCATGTCAGCTGCCTCTTCTGTCTACGCCACCACATTGTAACCCCTACATGGTTAAGTACCTGCAGACATGGTGGCCCATTCTGCTATTCAGTAAACTTAGCTCATTTACATACACCTAATTGCGTATACCCTAGTTACAGCACTACACAAGAGACTATGTCCTTAGCAACCACTATAACTTGGCATTGTATGAATCTGCATGCTGGCCAATATAATGAGAAAATTAACTTTACCTTTAATACTCCCCTTTTACTATTTTGAACTTATTTTTTGCAAGATCGCATGTTTGTGCTCCGCTTAAACATAGCATATGTGCTAAAAAGAACTTGATTTCTCAATTTCTGCATCACTTTTTCAAGCCAATGGCCATAGTTTTGGCCATTGGCATGCCTAATGCACCCAATACATGCTTTACTTTTAGTTGTCACAGTCCTGTTTTTTTTTGCAGTCTGGTACACGGTTACTAACCACATACATGTTTACTGCAGACACAGTTCCTACACTTATGCCTGTCTGCTTCCTGGGTCGGTAAATCACCTCATTTGCATGTTTTTCACAAGCAAATGAGGTGATTTACATGCCAGAATTGCATCCATGTCAACATACTGCTGGGAGGCACGTGCATGCCCCCAGCCTTGTTTCCTGAATCGCTCTGCTTTCTAACTCCATGTTCGGTCCACGCTACTATGGCTACAAGGAGAATAGCTCCATGTAGGCTTTACTGAATTACCCCCATCTCTTTTTCATTACAGTTTATTTCTTGGCACTCAACATTTAGAAAACAAATTACATCTTACTTTTCCTATGTCTGTTGTAGCTTGACATTTTTTAAAAAGTAAACTTCACTAAGAAACAACCTAGACTCATATGGCATTTCATTATTGGAGGGAGGGGGCATTTTTAAGTATGATGAGTGCCCACTGGTTTCTTGTCATTTTTATTATTAGATTATGCTTCATATGTGGTGTCAACATCTGAAAAAGAAATGTCAGAATTCTACAAAACAGAATGAGGTGTGCATTGTCACTTTTTTATGTTTCCAATTGTGGCTACATGAGAAGCCCCAGAGACTAAAGACTATATGAAACTATACAATAAAAGCAGCTCAGCTGAACTATTAGTTGCAGTTAATAATTTAGTTATATTTTAGACTAATTTTACTTTTCCATTTCTGACATTTTCATGTTCTAATAAGGCACTGCTGACAGTGTTAAAAATGGACATAAATGTCTAATGCTTCAAAAGGCACTTAATTTTGTAAGATAGTAGAGAAGAACTAATATGCCAATCACAGCATTCAGTTATCAGTTTAACAGACAAAGAACAGGATGTCTGTTGACTTACTCTTCACTAAGAAAAATGAATCATCTAAGACCATTCCTGGACCAGCACCAAGTTCAGTTTTTACAAAGCTGTTGATCCACTAAATAGACTTTCAAAATCTTTAGATGACAAGCAACTACATAAATGTTAATAGTGACTATACATAAAATACATATGAAAACAGGCAAGAGTCAAATATCCTGCATGATTTTTAATTCATCATTACATGTGTAAAATCACAAATCTTGCAGAGGTATCACTAAAGACATTTTGGTCACAAACAAAAAAGACAGAGGATGGGATTCATAGTTGTTTGGTGCATTGAACACAACAAATGAGAACGTAGCAGCAATCCACAGAGTATGGTGATTCAAAGGTACAACATGGTCTTATAAGGAACAAAACAGCATGGTTTGCAGCACATGCTGGTAACTGTATGACGACATGCAAATAAGCCGTATGAAATATAGATGGATTCACCCAAAATGATGGACTAATTCAGACATATATTAAGCAGGTACAATGACAGGGGGTGCATAACCATTTTACACATTGAGAAATGATGGTGTACATGAAAGCAGTGATATCAGATTGGCAGCAGCTACAAGCTCACTTACTTCCTGCCATCAGAGCCAGCTTCTACAAAATTGCTGAACACAACCGACCACTATGAAGAAGGAGATACAAGCAATACCTGACGTGATGCCAGCTCATAAGTTAACAGATGGTGCATATTTCCACATAGACAGGAGGCTGTTAAGGACTTTGTCAAAATGTGTCACCCACAAGTGTAATCAAGACAGATGCATGTTACATACATTACTACATATACTAAGAAATGTATGTCACATACCAACTGGGAAAATGTTAGGAAATTGTAGGTGCCAATTTCAAGAATCCTGAACCAGTTCCTCAACACTGTTCTAATTAATTTAGAAGAGTATAAATGGTTCACCACAACTACAGAGGAGAGGACCTGTACCACATGGGCATTTTGCTAAATCACCCACTTTCCATGACCTCCTGAAAACCATAGACTTAGTCACAGACAAATCATTCAGTAAAAGTTGCAAGAAAGACCCACCCAAGTTAGAATCTTCTCTGTGTAATACCTTAATCCTCCTGTACTGGAGGCCTATGGGATATATGCAATTTACTTCTTAAGGACATAACAGTGTTTCAGTCACATGATATTTTATGTTTTAAATCTTTCTAGGTACATTCAGGCAAAAAAAGCCAGGCCCCCCAGACACATTGTCATCAAGGCCGTACCTAGCCCAGAGGGATTGACATTCTGACAAGAAGGGAATGGTCTGGAATTTCCAGAACATTATCCTTCCGTGTGGCACCTGGGCAGCTTCCTTGATTTATACAGCTGGCACACACTTTGTCTCTATAGAAGGTTCTTGTGTGGGAATTTTCCCACAGGGTTATCTGGTTGGTAGCTGTACATATACATGCTCAATACATATGTTTATACACACAGGTATAATTCAAGCAGAGAGCAGGTTGTGTATAATATGTTATGTGTTGTATGCAGTGCCAGATATGCCCTCATTTCTGTGGAGTGGCTGGCTAATGTTGTGGTTCATGGAGGCAAGACTTCAAATACATTCAGGTGTAGTTCTCTTTACAGTCCATTTGTGCAGAGGTATGAGGCAGTCAGCTGCATTTTATGTGCTACAGGGTTTGATTCAGCCCTAATTTGTCTACTGTGTCACCTTGAGCAAGTCATTAAAACAGATAGTGTTGGGAGCAGTTGGGAATTTGGACTAGGCTCTTCAATGGTTCCCTGGACTGCAAGCTTAGTAACTACCTATGAACCTACAATGCATAACACCCTGACCATACTGTACCGCTTGAGTGGCCCCTGTAATGGTAGGTGTGGGTGATCTCCAACACTGAATATTGTGGACAGTACCACTGTGTCACTGGACCCTACCACTTACATGTTGCCATCATTTTTTGCCACAGGTTCCCTACTGACATTATCCCTTTGATGACCTTTTGTTGTCAACCCTTAAACACTGGAATCTGCAATAGGAGGAACACACATAACACCATTTTCCATCTTTCCATAACTCCATACAAAGCCCTATGGCTTACATAACAGAGGTTTAGCTAGCAATTTGGTGCTTTGTGCCAGCCTGCAATCTAGCACCACCCCAACTCTAAGTTTAAGAACAAAAAAATAAATAATGTTTTCTTCTAAACTGTAGCAACTGCTTGCTATATTTCTATCGAGCAGTTGCTATAGTTTATGCCTTCAGATCACAAAAAAAAGAAAAAAAACTTTCTTTTTAAAATATGTTAAACTGTGTGCTATAAACTTCTTTCATTTTACATTAAATCAAACTGCTTGCCACAGTGTAGTAAGCAACTGCTACATATGGAATAGTAAATGCTTCAGTTCTGCCCACAAATGCAATAATAGCACATGAATGCAGGTAATGCACTGCACTGCCCGCTATTACTTTGTGGCCAGAGTGGATTCCCCCTTGGCCCCACACAAGCTGTGCTGCTAACGCATAGTACTACACATTAAAACATAGCTGTAGCATGCTTCAACAGACACACTTTGTCATAAAGCTTGTTAAATTTTCGTACCAGTTGTGTCTGGAAATACAGGTGAGAATTAGTCCATTCTTCTCTTCGAATGCAGTCCAGTGTGCTATACTGTATTACAATGGGCATTACTTACCTGGTCCTTCTTAGACTGACATTAGTTGTTGGTGCTAGCTCAGCTCCCATATCCAAGCCACCCGCAGCCTGTGATGGACTAGTCACCATGTGCAGCAAGTGAGACCAAAATTCTTCAGCATTAGTGAAATACTCCAGTGTTGATGGTCTAACATCTGTGATGGACCTGCCTGTTGCAATGCCACGTCCCTTTTCCGTTACATAAAATATTATATCAGTACCTGTTTACCCAACTTGTTGTAAATTCTTATGGTCCCACCAAAATTCACATCATGAACTATTGCTTGCCGTATCTGTTCCTGATACTGCTGGTCTGTGGCACAATTGGCCAAGAGATCATTTCCATGCTTGTGAATGGTCTACAGTAACACATTATTCTCGCACATGGTGAACTTTTCTAAGATATGTTTCCCTAGGGTAGCCATGCCAATACATGTACACCTTTGGGGAAAAAACATATTCTGTGACTGCGTCAGGTAAGCTGAGAGATCTCTTATGTATGGACACTGTCCCCCTTATGCATCACTTTATCATCTGTGGTAAGTGCTCTACACAGCCTCCCTACAGGTCACATACAATAGCCATACATAAACAGAGTCATGAAACCTCATACCCCTGCATCAATGTCCTTCAGAAGGTTTCCATTCTACATGGTGGTCTACCACTTCTGTGCACAGATGGCGCAGTTCCATGTCAATGGCCTGCTTTGCAGTGACATGTACATCACAACACTCTCCTCGTTATGATTGGCATTCACCACAGGATTTGTTATTCTTGCTGAGGAACTTTACCAGGAATGACTTCTTCCTTAACTCTTTACAGCTGAATGTTTACCAGTCTTTACTGAAATTTGACTTTTTCACTAGTGTGTGGTAGTGAGCTGTGCTGTGTGAAATGTTGACAATGCTATGATGGCTATGTTACTGAAGTTTCTTAGCACCTCTGTTTTGAAATCACTGCAACAGTATAGTGGCTACACAAACACTCTGATGGTAGTCATACACATCTCCGTCAGCATGAGTCATCTGACCATTATGTTTGTGCATACAGTCTGTGCATGCCCATATTGCTATGGAGCAATACTATATCTTTCAGCTCTATGGTGCAGTACTAGGGACACACAGTAATGTCATTCAACAGCAACACACTGTGCAACACAAGATCCATAAATATACATCCATGAGCAGTGGGTTATCATTTTTCTCACTGTGTTGACCTGAATGAGAGGCCATGGCTACTTCAGGCACTGTGGAATACAGGACTCTAGAGTGGTGGGCCAGAGAGTGAGGTAGTGAAAGATTTTCATATTTTTCTTGAATAAACATTTTGAGGAGCACCTGCTGGGGTGATAATGAAGGCCCCTTGTAGAAGGTAAGTACATGGCATGAGCCTGACAGCATATTAAGTGATTCCACTGGCATCACCTATACAAGTGAACAGACTCTTCATTGGTACAGTGATCTGAGGTAGTGCTACCCTAACGTGCCTTGTAGTGGAAATCAGAGGTTAGAAAAAAAAACCAGTCAGATATGCTGTGTACACCTTTATTTTTGTTGCTGCTGTCTTCTGCTATCTTACCGCTTATTCTTGTATACTTACGAATGCATATATTTTTTTTCCAGAAGCAGATGGGGAGAATGGCTGGATGCTATAGAAAGCTTCTATGACTCTTCCAACTGTAGGATGTGTATGACAACTGTGCAAGTCCACTGTAAAACTGTGACTGCACTTGTAGCATATGCAAGTAATCATTTGTTCCTGTTGTGTTGTACTTCAGCAGGTCCAGTTGTGGAAGTGGAGGGAGGAGGCCATGCTTACCTTAGTCTGTGCCACCCGATGTCTGGGGTGTTAGGTCATCAGTGGTCACTAGGCTGCCTGTAAGCAAAAGGACAGTGGTTCTGTGATAACTTGGTGGCCACCCCTCTGGGTAAGGGGTAGCTACTCTTTTGAAAGTGGTTTGTGCACTCATTGCCTTCATTGTGGCATCTATCATGCCAGTCACATGCCCTTCTGTGGCACTGCTCCAGCCATAAAGCATCTTGGGACTGCTTCTCCCTTAAGAACTACATGTCTCTTTAGTTAAATTATTCATTTGCTGTTCTGATTACCTGCTCTGTTCAATGCCTATGTATCTGATTAGATTTGTAGCATAGATAACGCCTCAAAAACTAGCACAGCAATGATGCTTGTCTATGAATCCCAGCAATAAAACAACAGACATAATAGCATGGGCAGTTTAATTGGATTAACAATATTCAAAATAAGTTACTGATTTTTTTAAAATATTTTTGTATGTTGGTAAAGTAATAATGTAAGTTGGGTGACTGAATATAACATGCCTGACATAGTAATTTTTGTTTAAAAGGTATGCACTTATAATACAGTCAGAGTTTTATGTTTGCCTGTGTGGAATTGTGCTTTCCACAAAATGTTATGTATTGTTTTCATCTTTTTTTCTTATGTATTTATTAGAAATATAGGAGAACAACCATCAAAGAATTATATGGTATAGGTGTATTCCATGTTATGTTTTTCTTCAAGACTGAGTGCACATGATGATTGAAAATAAAGTTATGAATTGTCAAAAACAGACAAAATTAGAAGATAAGAAAAATAATAGAAATATACAACATACCTCACTAAATAAAAGTAATATACAGAAACATCTGGACTGGACACAAACTACCAATGTGTTGCATAAAAAATAACTTCCAACATCAAATATTTTTTTAAAGACAAGTACATGGCATGAGCTTGCCAAGATGGCAAGTGATTCCACTATAATTTGTAAATATAAATACACATCTTCATTATAATTATTTATTTAACATTTGTTAACTGGGAAAGTCTGACTTGGAATGAAGCCACTTTTCAACAGAGGCCGAGGGAGAAACACTCCAGGTGCATGCCTTTCTGACATAGGAGGAAAACAGAGCAACCCACACAAATGCAGGGAGGACATACAGACTCCGCACAGAAGGCACCCCCACTGAGAATCAAACCAGAGAACCTCTTGTTATGAGGTAACAACAATACCACTGCACCGTCCTGTACTGTAACTACTTATCAACAATGATAGATTGCATTACAACAAAACATACTTCTTTCTTATACCACAGCAAAAACACACACAATAAGAAACTGCAAAACATCATAGCTCTATATTATGTTGTGCAGATGATGGCTCATTTTGTAGCTTTAAATATCACTATTGCGCTTAAATGCAGCATGGTCTATTAAACAACATGGCATCTACTGTTTAAATATTCGTTGTGTTATGCTTTTAAACCAGTAAACAGCAGAAGCACAACAAATGATCTCATGGGGTTACTGGAAATCCTATTGACTAGTAGCATAGGAATTGTATAAAATAAAACTGCTCTATAGTTTGTGAGATGGAATAAGCTTAATTAAGTGCATAATGTAGGCATGAGAAGACAGAAAGATGCTTTGTCATCTATAATTAATTCACTGCCATTCAAAATCTTACACTCTTCCTCATTTACTAAGAGCACCATTAAATTATGGTTGTTGTGGTCTCCATTTCAAGTACACATATTGTTTAGTCTAACCAGAAGTTAATTTCCTCTCTTTAATATGCAGTGGAGTAATTTTGATTTCTTTGCAACTCGGAAGCAAAGTAGTATAGGTATAGTTTGATGTAAAAGTTATCTACTGTGTTAGAACAGATATCAGCAAAATTAATTTTCAGTCAAATGACTTTGCTGCTGACAGCAAGCAATGTTGTGCTTTTACATAGATAACAGATGAAAAAGAAGTTATGTACCTACCATAGCGTTCCATGTTAGTTGTCTTCATCTCGCCTTCTTTCTTGCTGGTTGGGATCGGAGCCGATTCTCGGCTCCGACTCGGCCATCTTCAATAGCTCAAGAGCTGTGTACTGGCTCAAGGCTACCCCTTATCCCATAATGCCTAGCGATAGCTACCCAGATCTCATTTAAAATAGCTAACTCCAGACATAGCAAGAGAATAGACTAGTCCAAATAAGAGGTTGACTATACCTGCAATATTCTCTAAGTCAATAGAGGAAAAAAAAAACAAAAAAAAACAAGAGAACACTCAGCCAGTGAAACAGGAACTCCTCTCAGTCCACTAGGACTGGGGGACGGAGGGTGGGACGTAAGAAAGAGGGCGAGATAAAGACAACTAACATGGAACGTTATGGTAGGTACATAACTTCTTTATGTTAAGTTGTCTATCTCACCTTCGTTCTTGCTGGTTGGGACAGCGTCCCTAGTACCTAACATCCTGGGTGGCTCAGTGGAACAGACTCTTCAGAACAATGGAACCAAAGTCAGCTCTGCTTCTGGAGACCATATCCAGCTTGTAATGAGAAATAAAGGTATGAGGGTTTGCCCACGTGGCAGCTGCACAGATAGAATCCATGGGCAACCTGGACTGGAAGGCTACAGCGGTGGCAAAGGCCCTAGTAGAATGACCTTTCAGTTTAATAGTTAACTCTTTGTTCCTAACTGATAAATGAAAGTAACAGTGTGTGATAACCATCTCGACAAGGTTACCTTGGAAACTGGGAGACCTTGTTTGCCTAAGGCATAAGAAAGCAATAGCTGGTCCGACTTCCTTATTTCTTTAGTTCTGTGCAGGTAAAAATGCAATTGTCTATCGACGTCCAATTGGTGTAGTTTGTACTCTGCCTTGTTGGTATAATTAGGGAAAAACACAGGATGATCTATAGATTGGTTTAAATTATTTTCTGAGAAGACTTTAGGAAGAAACGAAGGATTAGTCCTCAGAGCAACCCTGTCCTTATGAAAAACCAAGTAGGGAGGACGAACACATAGTGCTTAAAGTTCGGAGACGCGTCTGGCTGAAGTAATAGCTACCAAAAAGAGTGTCTTCCAAGATAGAAACTTGATGGAGCAGGACACTGCTGGTTCAAAAGGGGGCAGAATTAAGGAAGTTAGGACTAAATTAAGGTCCCAAGGAGGAGGGGGATCTCTCACTGGAGGCCTAAGAAGAGTTGTCCCTCTCAAAAAAAGCTTTACAGAGCTTATAAGACATAATGTTAGAATTTGACAAGCCAACATGAAAGTTAGAAATGACCGCTAACTGTACCCTGAGCATAGCGGAAGTGGACCTGGAGTGAAACAGATGCGCTAGGAATTCCAGAATTTCGTGGACTATGGCTGAAAAGGGATCCACATTCCTAGCCTCTGCCCAACAAGAGAAACGTTTCCATTTGCTAGCATAAGTTTTCCTCGTTATAGACTTATGAGAGGAGACGATAATCTCACAGACTGCTGGGGAAATGCTAGGAAGTCTGGCTAAGGTTGGAAGTGGAGCAACCAAGCTGTGAGCTGGAGAGTTTTGAGGGATTGATGCAACCCACCTGATTGATGAACAAGGAGGTCTGGAATTGGGTCCAGGGTCCAGGGCTGATCGAGAAGAATGGGAACCATATCTGTTGAGGCCAGTAGGGGGCAATGAGGATCATTTTGCGACCCAACGATATTGCTTTCTGTATAAGTTTGGGTATCAGGGGGAAAGGAGGAAAGACATAAAGAAGTTCCTGGGGCCAATTGTGGACTAGAGAGCCTCTGGGTATGTGACCCGGAAGCGGAAGAAGGGAGAAGTAGTTGCTGCATTTGCTGTTGAAGGGGGTGGCAAAGAGATCGCAGCAAGGCTGTCCCTATTTGTGGAAAATAAGATTTGCAACTTCCTGATTCAGAGACCACTCGTGAGGCATGAGGATAGCTCTGCTGAGCCTGTCCGCTATGACGTTGGATCTCCCAGGGATGTGCGTTGCAATCAGAAAATGTTGGAAGGAAATCGCCCACTGCCAAAGTCTGAGTGCTTTTCGACACAGGGGGTAGGATCTGGTTCCACCCTGCTTGTTGATGTACCACACCACTGACATGTTGACCGTTAGAATAGCAATGGTCCCAGAAGGAAGAGAGTCTTGAAGGGCTTGCAACGCCAGGAGCACGGCTCTCATTTCCAGGACATTTAAATCCAGATGGTACTCGTGAGGTTGCCAAGTGCCTTGGACTGTCCTGCCCAGATAATGCCCCCCATCAGGGAAGCGTATGTCATCACTGTGGCTACCGAAGGGGGTTGTATGAAAGGTCTGCCCTGAGCAACTAGTGGGGAGACCATCCACCAAGAAAGATGTCTTTTGCATGCATCCGTGATGAAGATCATGTGAGTCATGGGTAGCTCTTAGAAGGACCACTGCGTGAACAGAAGCCACTGAAGAATTCTCATATAAAAGCGCGCTAGTGGGATTAGAAGAATAGCTGCTGCCATGGAACCCAGAGTTTGAAGGATGTACCTGACTTGGATCCTTTTGCTCTGAATTAGAATTTGTACTTGCTGACGAATTGCAGACACCCTTTCTAGTGGTAGCCTTGCAAACATATTCCTTATGCCTAAATCTGCTCCTATGTAAGTGATAGATTGACAGGGCGACAAGGCAGATTTTTCGAAATTTATTGTAATGCCTAGCTGGGTACAGATTGTAATTGTGTAGTCCCGCGCTTGTAGGAGTTGATGCCTGGTGGTAGCAGTGAGGAGCCAGTCATCTAGATATGGAAACACCTGGAATCCTTGATGCCTCAGGTGAGCAGTGACCACTGCCATACATTTGGTGAACACCCTGGGGGCTGTGGTGAGACCAAAGGGCAGAGCTCTGAACTGATAGTGACTGGCCCCCAGCCAGACGCGAAGATATCTCCTGGAGCGCCTGTCTATCTTGATATGGTAGTACGCATCCTGAAGATCTATCGAGCACATCCAATTGTCCTGACCCAGAAAGCGTAGAAGGGACTGTAGCGTGATCATCCAAAACTTTGTTCTTTGTACAGACCTGTTTAGTCTGCCGAGATCCAGAATCGGTCTCCAGTCCCGCCTTTTTTGGTACTAAAAAGAACCTTGAGTAAGTTCCGGATCTGTGCTGGTCTGCCGGGACTTCCTGGATGGCTCTTTTTTCTAGCAGTTTTGAAACTCCTATTACTGCTTGCTCCTTCAGATTGGGTGGAACATCTGGAAGGGTCTTCCTTGACTGTAAGGGGGGGTTGATGGAAGGGAATTTTGTAACCTCCAGATATAATAGACCGTACCCATCTTCTTGTGTTAAACTTTGCCAGGCTTTTGGGTACAGTGAAAGTCTTCCCCTGACTGCCTCCAGAGGTGAGCAGCCGGGCAACCCTTCAGGGATTGCTGGAAGAGCTTATCAGAAAAAGATTCTCTGTTGCCCTGGTTCTGCAGACCCCCTCTGCCACGAGGGCGGCGTCTATTATTAGTGTTTCACCCTCTGCCTCTGGAGGAAAAATCACTACGTGTGTCAGGCAAGGCTCCCTGAGATTTACGGAACCACATCTTCCCACTCTTCTGACCCTTGGGGTAAGATCTAGAGGGAATGGAAAAATGGACTCCCATGGCAGAGAGAGTCTTGCTTTCTTGCTCACACCTAGTCAAAGTGTCTTTCACCTGTGGTCCAAACAGAAAGGAACCATCAAAGGGGGTGCTGGTGAAGGACGCTCGAAAGGGTTCCACAAAGTTACACAGCCGCATCCACGCATGCCTCCTAAGGGCCACACCCGTACCTGTGGCTCGACTCGCCCTATCGGCTGCATAGGAAATGAGCCTCATGGAGGAGTTAACAACAGAATTAAGCATCGCTAGCTGGGAAGCTACTTTAGCTTGTGCTTCCTCAGCTGTTGGATCTTGGAGGGTATCTCCTAGCTCTTTAAGGAGACCCCTTTGAAGTCGGGTAAAATGACATAGGTACTTCAGTGACCTCATGGAGAAGGTCGCTGAAGCGAACATTCGCTTCCCGTATCTGTCCATCGTCCTAGACTCCTTGTTTGGGGGATGGACAGATGAAGAGGTCTCTGCTAACTCTTTTTTGGTGGCTGCTGCTACCACCATGGCATCAACAGGAACACCTTTAGAAAGGAATTGT
Organism: Protopterus annectens; assembly: GCF_019279795.1. NCBI lineage: Eukaryota > Metazoa > Chordata > Ceratodontiformes > Protopteridae > Protopterus > Protopterus annectens. The sequence goes on from NC_056748.1 coordinate 280,437,776, forward strand.
TTATCCTGGGGTGCTGTAATGAATTTACCAGGTCTCCTCAGAGTTGGTTCCACTGTATCCAGAGCTGACCAAGCCTTTCGAGCCACCACTGCCATAAGTGGATCGAAAGGTGGAGAAACCCAGGAGGTGGAAGGTCGGGAACCGAAAGCATCCAGAAATAGACTCATCCTCGGTAGGGGCTAGGGGATTCCAGTTCCCCCTCTGCCTAAGCATTTCCAGGATGTCCGAGAAGGAAACCTCTTCAGAGGGGGATCTCAGGGACCCTTCCGAATCATCTAAGTCTGTATCAGAAGTGACAGACTCAGAGGAGTCAATGTGCTTCCTCTTAGACTTCTTCTTCTGAGGGGGCTCCTCTGAGTGATCAGGAGAGGCCTCGGAAGAGGAGGAAACACCCAATGGGGAGTCCTGGAGCATTGGTTCCCTACTCAGAGTCCGGAGGAGGAGCAGAGGTTGGCACAGGCACTACGGGGGACGGAGCCGGTGGAGCTGACTCAGTGGACAGCACACTCCACATGACTTCAAAGGCATCCCTGCCACGAGGCAGAGAAAGTTCCAGTTCCGAAGAAATAGGAATCTTTCTCCACACAGAGGGGGGTGGCTCCGAGGCCGATGTTGGAGCCAAGCTCACCTGCGCTGACGCTCCGAGAGGGAGAACAGGGTTGGACGAGGGTCCGATGCCACTCACCCCCTCGGAGCCGATGAGGGAGCCATGGCGCCCAGATCCCTCGATGGAAGGTACCACCGAGGGAATCGGAGCTGGTGTTGGAACCGAAGGAGATAGAGTTATCGGAGCAGACGGTTCCACTACTTGAACCCCAATGAATTCCGGCTCCAAGCTCATTGGAGTCGGAGGAGGAACATCGAGAGAAGTGGATGGAGCCAATACCTGTTGAGGAGGGCTGGACAACAATTTAGCTAGTGCCTGCGACTTTAGCAACCTACTGACTACTCTCTCCACATCATGATCCGACAGCCTAGAGCATCAGTGGCTACGCTCGCTTTGAAGCAAAGGAGACTGAGGAGCCGAATGCACCGACTCTAAGGAAGGGGATCTCAGCCTCTTGTGGCTCCATGACAGCTCCAAAGCCTCTGATGGAGCCAGCTGGGGGGGTTGTCTTGTCGGTACCAGCCGGAACCGACGTTGAAAAAAAATCCTGTACTGAAGTCGGCTCTGAAAGTGGAGCCGACGGCTTAATAGATTTAGGGGATTTCACTGGCTGTGAACTCTTGGGTTTTAACAGACCCCTAAGAATCAACTTATTCTTCCTCTCCTGCAGGACTCTTGGACTAAAGGCATGGCAAATAGAACAAGAGTCCTGCAGGTGCACAGCGTCTAAACAATAGAAGTACGAAGTGTGCCCATATGTCGGAGACATTTTCTGACAGCATGAGTCACACTTCTTAAACCCAGAAACCTTAGCTTCCTTGGACATGCTGTACTGAAAAAAAGGAAACTAACCAATTTAACACAGACAATAAGAGAAAAATACTCAGACACAAAAAGCACACTAGTACTATCTAAGAAGGATATAGATAAAGGTTTGTCTTTTTTTTTTTTTTTTAAAGGAAATACAATAGCCTCTAATTTAAATGGCTAACCTAGAAGAAAAACAATAGGAAAGCCTCTAAGTTAAAACGGCTAACCAGGGGAAGGGTTGGAGAGAACTCTCTAATTTAAACGAGTTCTACAAAAAAAAAGGGACACGATAGAAAAAACAGTTAACTACAACAGTAACACTACTATCGCTAAAATAAAACAGAAAGATACTAGAAAAGTTAAATTCTAGAGAGAATTTACAAAAAAATTAAATATACAAGTCTGAGCCAGAAAAACGACACCCTCGCAGCTGAAGTGGCAAACGAGATCTGGGTAGCTATCACTAGGCATTATGGGATAAGGGGTAGCCTCGAGCCAGTAAACAGCTATTGAAGATGGTCGAGTCAGAGCCGAGGATAGGCTCCGATCCCAACCAGCAAGAATGAAGGCGAGATAGACAACTTAACATCAATCATTATAGGAAGCAAAGGAAAAATCAAAATTCTCATGTGGGATGATTTCACAAATAGCCTCATAAAATACAAATGTATGCTACAACATAGCTTTACTTTTTGTTCTTCATTAATTTCAATGCAGAATACAACTAAAAAAAAATTTTGCATATTTTAGGCCAGAATTCTATGTTCAGCAGGCATTCATCAGTGGGTATTTATCAAATTGTCTGACCTTGCAGCTTCATTTTTAGAAAAATAACTAGGTGGAGATGTTTATTTATTCCCACAATGTTATCAATACTCTTTATCAGGAAAGTTCATTCAGTAAATTACATTTGATATTACTAGTAAATTTATTATTCAACAGTGACATTAATTAACTTACTACACTGTTTTGCGTACTTGTATGAAAAAAAAAAGCGTGACCGCAACCGCAATTTCGCATTACCGGCAGTAGACTGTATGAACACAATGACGAACATTTTAGATTTTTGCAGTTTTACCTGAAAAGGGATTAGCATGTGTAAATGAGAGTAAGTTAGTAAATAACAAGTTTGGACGTCCCATGTATCTGCAAGCCTTAATTGAAAATTATGAACACAAAGATAAAGCTTAGCTCTTACAGGGACTTAAACAAGACTGGAATCTCATGACATAAGGAATGTGCGTTGTTACTTTGGCTGGTTTTAATTAGGTCAGAATTTTTGATACTGAGAGTGCCCCTTTAATTTTGAAATGTCAGTCTGACTCACATGGTATAGGAATGTAAATCCAAAAGCAGTTGACACTGGGAGTTAAAACAAGACTGGAATTGAAGAGGCACAGGATATTTAAAAGAAAAGTGATACGGTGGGTGGGAATGTGAGTAACATGGCTAAATTGGATGTTGCTTTGGTTAGCTGTAATGTGGACCTGAATTTTAAACACTGGGATTGTCCCTTTAAGGCAAAAATCACTGAAACATAGACACGCTTCTCAAACCTGTCCCTCACCTTCGACTCCCTGTTAGGGGGATGAACAGTGCAATTCTCCTCAGCATGTTTGGTAGCCGCAGCCACAACCATGGCATCAACGGGCACACATTTACCCCAAAACTGCTAGTCCAAAGGTGGTGCCATAACATTGCCTGGTCTCCTAGGTATTGACTCAACTGTGTCAGGTTCCTTCTATACCCACCAAGAGACTAACTCAATAACCTCATCAGTGGGGTGAGTAATCCAGGAGGTAGACGAGCCAGTACTGAAAGCCTCCTGGAATATAGACTCCTTGGATGAGGGGTTACTGGGAGTCCAGCCACCTCTCTGCTTAAGGACCTCGAGGATCTATCAAATGAGACATCTTCAGGAGGTGACTGTGAGGACCCTTCACCTTCACTGAAGTCTGTATCCTGGATGATCGACTCCTCTGGGGAGTACAAGTGCTTCCTCTTAGACATCTTCTTCAGAGGGACCTCAGTGGGATGCTCTGGGGAGATATCTGAAGAAATTGAGATACCCTTTTGGGATGCCTGGGGGTCTCAGACTGGCTGTCCCTGTGGCAAAGAGTGATAATGCTCTGAGCGCAGAGACATCAAAGTAGAAGACTTAGGATCTGAGTGGGTTGGAACCATCTGTTGTGCCAAGGCAGAGAAAACCTTCTTCATAGCTTCAAAGGCAGACTGCTTGGGAGAAAGGAAGACCTCAGATCTGAAAAGACATGCGTTTGGACTGCAGTCAACCCCCTGCTCTGAAGGCAGTCTCCCTGAGGTGGATGCCAGAGGCGAGCTATCTAGTGCCAGGGCTCCAAGGCGCAGAGATGGCTATGAAAGCTTCACAGTCAACTTCAACACCTCAGATATGACAGGAAAACTTTGTTTCTGAGAGCTCTCTGGATCCGATGGAACCAGAGCACTCGGAGTAAGCTTCAGATCCAAAGATACTATCTTCAGATCTGAGCCCGGTGGAGCTGGAAGGCTTGGATCCAAGGACTTAGAGGAGGAACTTGGAGAGGGGGTGTTGTAGAAGAATGAACCTTTTGACCCAAAGGAGCTGGTAAGGCCCCCATCTGACCCTGTGCAGAGAGAATCTTCCTTACCACTCTTCCCACATCTTCCACCATCAAATTTCTAGAAGAACGCGTGGAAACAACAGAAGGTGACCTTGGTCTGTCCAAAAAAGGTGAGGGTACCTTTGAAGGCACCGGATCCACAGAAGGTGAATATTTTGTTCTAGGTAGGTGAATTGAACCAATAGGACTGAAGTGGTTGGATACAATGTTTTTCCTTGGATCCAAAAAAGTCAGGTCTACCAATTTTTTTCTTTTTCAGATCCAAGGATGAGATCAGATCCATCTTGGCTCTTTTGTTAAATGACCCCAAAACCATGGAAGATGTAGAAGGTTTGGGAGAGAAAGTTTTTGATTGTTTTGTTTTAGGAGACTGATCTGCAGATATAGCCTCTCTAAAGGCTGAGGGTAATTAGTCCTTTAAGATAAGCTTGTTTTTACATTCAACAAGAACCTTGGGGTTGAACCCATGGCAAAACAGCAATCTTCCTGAAGCTGAAGTGTACCCAGACATTACACACAGTGTGGGCATTTGATAGAGAATGTTTATGCCCACACAACACATTTTTTAAACCCTGTGGGGTGTTTTTCTGCCATGACCAAACAATATCAAGGCAAAATTTTTTTAACAAACGAATAGAGAAAAACATTTTTTTTTTGTTTGTTTTTTTGGAAAGAGAAGCAGAAAAGGAAAAAAAACTACCAGCAATGGCAGAGAAATAAGCTACACCAAGTGTATAAAGAAGATAAATACTAATCACAGTATCTAACAGGTACGTTCAGTACTAAATGAAAAAAAGGGAAATAACTACTAATGATAGTAGTTTAGAAGGTACTAATTGTATAATAGGTAAGGGGAATACGAAAACTAAGAATCTAAGAGAAATTAGACTAGAAAATATGTAAAAATAAACTTATCTGACAAGTGCTCGAGAGTCAAGGAAAACTACATCTTTCACTGAAAGCCGCAAACAAAATCTGAGGTAACGTAGGGTTGGTGCATTGTGGGTTAAGAGTGAGGCTCAAGAGTTCTTGGTTGCCACAAGCTTTAGCAATGGTAGAGTCGGATCAGAGCCCATCAGTTGAGGACAGAACAGTATGTTTGGAGGCTGACACAGAATAACTGAATATAGGGGGTCTAAAAGTTCCTGTTTCAGCCTGGCCAGTAAGCTCTCTGATATGCTGTTTAGTTATACTGAAGCAGTGTACTTGGCCTTGGATACTGCCTTGAAGATTTGCTCATGGGAGATTGGGGGGTGTAGATGCAGATATGAGCACTATGAATCTAGGAGGAGAAAGGGGAAATAATGATAAAGACATGCTTTTGGACTGCAGTCAACCCCCTGCTCTGTTATCCCATATGTTAACAAGGTAGGGCTACTGGTGACACAGTCCCTTTTGCAGGTGACCTGAGAGCAATGTCTGCTTACTTACTTGTTCAAAGTCACAGAGTAGGCAAATGAAAGCTGAAGGAATCTAACACTGTACCTCAAGAACTATAGCTCAACCCTAACCCTCTGTGCCAACTGGCTACTACAGTTTAGCCATAAAGTAATAAGGTACTTGTAGCCATGCCTTCTTTCCCTTCTAATGGGACAAAATATGAGAGTCCTAGGGATGTTTTAGGCCTGCTACTGTGTAATATCTGTCAAGAGTACAGCACAGGTAAAGCTGGAATGTTAGGAAATTGACAATGTAGGTTAGCAGATTGAATTCTGTGATGGCTGCATTTTGAGTAACAGCTTAAATTCAGCTCTCCTAGTGACAAAATAGAAATTCAGAAGAGAGAACCAGTAAACTCGTATTTCTGGGAAAACTGCAGTAAGTGGACAGTGAGTGCACTGCCTGGTTGCCAGCAAAAAAAAATAAAAATAAATTCTGGGAACCTGAAGGAAAATCAATCACAAAAAGTGAAGAAAAACACAAACTGGGAAGAATTCTGCAGCTGTTCAGTAAAAAGCAGTGCAAGCTGCAGCTTTGGTACAAGACATGACTTCCTGTAATCTACAGGAAAAGATAACTGAAACACACTCAGAGCTGATTAAAATAAACAAAACACTGAAGGAGTACATCAACTCGAATAACAAAAGGCTGGAAAAATGGAAAGAGCTTTAAACAAATATTCAGATGAGGTGATAAAACTGAAAAAATCAGAGGTCAAAATGGAGAAAAGGCTGGCTGAATATGAGACTGCTCTGGAAGAGATGTTTAAAAAAATAATAGCATTAGTGGACAGACCACATAGGGAATCCTTGAGATTTTCTGCTATAACAGAGACACTAGAAGGAATAGACTGTAATTTATGAAAATACAAATAAGCAACTGGACTGGTATTCCACAGCAGGAGTTGTTAACTGAACGGACACATTGTGTGTATGCTCCAAACCTGGCCATAAGAAAGTAACCTACACCTTTAATAGTAAAGATGCAATCCCACTAGCAGAAGGAGTTGATTCTGGCAAAACTGTGGTAGAAGGACAAAGTACTAAAAGTGGGAGACAGCAAAGCGTTTGTGGAAAATCATTACTCACTGTCTACCAGGCAGAGGAGGAGTAAATGTATTCCCCTAATTAGGGAATGTTGAGAAGCAGGTGTGAGATTCAAGCTGCTGTACCCATCTAATTTTCAGAATGCTCTTTCCTGAAGGGACACAATAATTTTTGATGCACAGCATGCTAAGGAGGAAAGCAAAAGTTTGTCCAACAAAAAGCAGGCTATAAAACAGGAGGAGATTCTGCTTCTTGTTCATCCTGTAATAAAGACCACAGAGACTGTGTCAGTAAAACTTGTTCCCAAAATTTCAAAGGAAAGTACTTGAGAGACAGAAAAAAAGCATAAGAATTGACTAGAACTGTGAGTACACTGGAAATGAAGCAGAGACTAAATTTGGCAGACAGATATCAAGAGGAATAAAACCAGCAGTGCGGAAATTGACACAAATTTGGGATTACAAAGCATTAATTGTATTTGTGAAACATGACAGAACAAGAAAACCTAGACATATTTGACTTTGGCAAACTTGTAGGGGACTCTAAAGCATATTCCCTAGTTTATGACATTAATGTCTGGAAGAACATTTAGGGAAAAGGAAGAGGAAGGAAACAGTTTACTGCAAGTAAAACACTTTTTGTTAACAGTAGTATTTTTATAGTGCATAATATAATCTGCAAACTATAAAGTTTTCTCACCTATTTTTCAAGTGTAATGGGGATACTAAGTAAACAGTTGCCAACTATTTTTTTCCTTCTTTCTTTTTCTTTGTTAAGTTTTAACAAATGTAGGCAATGCAATGTAAAAAAAAATAATAAGAATAGTCAAAAGAGCATGATACAAAAAAAAAGTTGATGTACTTTTTATCACGCTTGCATAAGGGAATGACTGGATTAAGGCCCTTGTCTTGATCTACAAAATTCACCGGCTTGCTGGAAAACGGCAATAAAGGTTCCACAGATCCTCTGATGTTCACCACAAAAGATTTTATTCACAGCAACACTGTACACAGGTCTACATAAAACTTTACATACATAAATACGAAATGTATAGCGCTTTCATCTGCTGAATGCAGACTTCCTCAGAACCTGAGGAAGTCTGCATTCAGCAGATGAAAGCGCTATACATTTCGTATTTATGTATGTAAAGTTTTATGTAGACCTGTGTGCAGTGTTGCTGTGAATTAAATCTTTTGTGGTGAACATCAGAGGATCTGTGGAACCTTTATTGCCGTTTTCCAGCAAGCCGGTGAATTTTGTAAGACAAGTTGCTACATACATCCTTGATTTTCCTTGTCTTGATCTAGTAACAAGTTTTAAAAGAAAGCAAATAAAGAACACCAAATATGATTTTTTTTATCTAGCAAATAAATGAGTGCTTGCAGAAGCATCTCTGTATCTGATTCTCATGTCTTAGTGGAGATCATCTGATAAACATCAATAAAAACAGAATATTTATTTCTTTTGATATCTAGGAGATAATATTTTCTGAAAGCATTCAAGTGTCTTCCCAATTGGGGAGAATAATAAAGATAAGACAAAACCAGACAGCACTTAGTAGAAGCACAGGCTATACCATGCATCTTAGCATGTATAACCTTCCTTTTAGGTTAATCCAAGTCAATGAGTGTAGCTGTCAATCTAGGACAACTGTTTCTATTAGTAGGGTAAAACTTCAATATTTGAAAATGTACACAATTTTGTGTGTTAGATGTAAGTTAATAGGTTTTATGGGTGTATTGGGGTGTGTTTTTTTTTTTGTTTCAGTGCTTTCAGTAAAACAAAAAAAACTAAGATGTGACATAGGCACAAAGAAACAAGCGTATAAAAGATTAACCTGCCAAACATTAGTGTATGCATATAACACAAAAACTGAAACTAGATACTTAACAAAAAGCTGATACACATAAAAGGTGGGAATAACAATGTTTTAACATAATAATGCTATCTATATTATCTTTAAATGTAAATGGTCTCACACACACACACACACACACACACACACATATATATATATATATATATATATATATACAAAAAAGAAAGTTGTGAAATATACTAAAATGTAGATTGTAAATAGCAATACTACAGGAGGCATATTTGGAAACAACTAAACATGTGAACTCAATAAAGAATGGTTCAGAATGGTTATTGATTATTCAGTGGAATAACTGAGACAAAGGAAATGAGAAGTACTTATATTAATTGCAAGAGGAGCTCTAACAGTGACAGAACATGGTAATGGTACATTTGCAGTATTAAGGGGCTACTAGCAAGGGAGGAGGATTACACTGGCAAGTATTTATATTCCACCTAAAACAGCTATAATGCAGCTTAAGAAAATTCTGGGAGAAATAATCAGCTATCAGCAGGGAATATTACTTACATGTGGGGACTGGAATTTGATGTGCAGTGGTGGGGAGCTCAGTGTGGAAACTATAACAGAGGATGGTAGATTTTTGAAGAAATTTATAAAAATATTTGCATGGAATAAGCCGATTCTTCCAGTAGAACAGGGCTGATTGGGATTACCCAATTTGAAGAGGTATTTCAGAAATACACAGTTAAGGGTCCTATACATAGCACAAGCAAAACATTATAATTCAAAGTGGAAAAGGATGATGATGAAATGGAGGGAGCTCAGGAAACAAGGAAAGACTGGGATTTTGGATGCAGGCCTTAAAAGAGAACAACAATAATCGTACAGAATATTACATCTATAAAGTATCAGAAAATATTCTAAGAACTAAGGCAACATGTGAATGAAGAAAGGAGATTCTGCCAATAGGGATGACTGCAATTAGGGATATAAACAATAGGTAAGCGGGGGCTGGAATTTATTGGAGAAAACTGGCAAAGGAACCAAGGTATTGGGAGCAAATAACTAGAGAGGGAAAGGTAACAGATTGGGAAGAGGCCAAGAATTTATTTGGATGGCAGGTTAGAGACCGACATACATCCTTGATAGGGAAGGCAGAGTATAGGCAAAGGAGAAAGAAACAGGGGGGGGTCCAAAATGAAAGATCAGCACTGTTAAGAGTTTTTAACAGAATTTAGAACAGAACGTGCCATTAAAAAAGGAATAATTAATGGAGCATATAAAATACTGCATGACAGAAGAAATTAGAAAGGATTAGGAAGAGAGACTGGATACGCAATTCACAAAGAAACAATGGGAGGATATATGTACGTTTCCCAAATATGCAACAAAATCTAGAAGATTTAGGATTTTTGCTTGGACTTGTTTACATAGCTATCCAGATTATAAGTGATGTATAATGTTTGCAACTGGGAGTGTGTCAGTATGGTTTGTGATGTAAAATGCTTGCAACCAGGATTGCGCTGGTGTGGTTTGTTTTCATTTAAATAAATGTATGGTTGCTTATGTCGTAAGTGATGGTTTAATAAAGATGTTCTTCTTTACAAAAAGGGGCAGGAATTGAATAATTTCTGTAATGTCGCTTCGATTATATAATATATAGCAATACATGCAAAGTATAGTGTTTGTTATTGTTAATTTAATACAGTTTGATTACATTTGTCTAAATGTAAATTTGCCTGTGTCACAAGTGATAATTCAATGCAGTGTTTAAAAAAATAAAATATTTGCATGGAAGATGTGAATTAAGTAGTAGGAATTAGGAGTGAATCTGTACACCATTCCCCAAGATACAAAAACTGGGCTAAGCTAGACAAAACTTATATTTCACAAGAACATGTGCATTTCATTGAAAGTTTTGATATGCATGTAAAAACTATTTCAGATCGTGTGCCAGTAATAACTAAAAATAAAAATGTAGGGCAATGAAATAAAAATGAGACACTGGTGCTTTCCCACTTATCTGTTAAAAAGAGAGGAATTTGAGGAATGGGTAGTGGAAATTATTTGGGAGTTATTAGAAAAGACAGATTTTTTTTTTCTGAAAATATAGTTACAAAGTGGGATAAAATAAGACAGAAATGTCTTCTGAAAATATAGCTAGGAAGTGGGATAAAATTAAAGTGGAGTTTAAAAACAGGGTGGAAATAAAAGAAACAGTGATATGGGTTAAGAAGTAACAAGAATTATTTAGAGGGACTGACAAAGGTTAAATTAATGCAGAGTAGGGGGAATCTCACAGAACAAGATGAGAAGCAATTGCGGAATGCTAAACAGAAAATAAGGAATTACCTCAATAATATGCATATGTCTAGAAAGATTGCTGTTAAACAACATTTTTTTTTTTTTTTAACTTCAGAGCACAGAAAAACTGTGGATGAGACTCAATTTCTAACAGTTAAGATAGGAAGAGATGAGATAAAAATGGTGAAGTAAAACCAATCCACAAGACAGTCCAGAGTAATGCATGGTATTCTTGTAGAAGTTTGGAAGCTAGGAGGGAAAAAAATGACAAAGATCTAAAGGGTTTTCTTTAACAGCATTTTAAGAGGAGGAGGAGAAGCACCAGCATCCTGGAAGAAAGCAGTGGTGGTTGTAATACATAAAGAGGGAAAAGACTCATCAGCTCCAGCTTCATACAAACCCATTTTAATTCAAACCATGATTATAAAGTGCTTATGCATATAATGGCTAAAAGAAAGGCAAAGGTGATGCCAAAACTGAAACCACTATTATTGGTGGGTCTTAATAAAGAGAAAGCATTTAATAGAGTAAGGTGGGAGTTTATGAGCAGAGCAATGGACGCATTTGAACTCCCTGATAAAATGATAAGTTTGATTAGGAGGATATATGAGGGAGCAGAGGTAAAAATTGAAGTGGGTTGGTTCCTCTCTGATAATTTCTGTTTGAGCTGAGGAACCAGGCAGGGGTGTTCTCTTTTCTCTTTATTTGCATTATATTTAGAAATCCATAATGATATCCAGGATGCGGAATCCTACATCAAGGCACTCTATATGCATCTTCAGGATTGCATGGACCGTGCTATCCAAAATAAAACCAAGACTCCTTCCTCAAGCAAGAAGAAACCAGTCTGGTGGACCCTGGCCATAAGCAAACTTTACAATAAAAGGAGGAGACTTACACAAAAAAAGGCCAAATCTCAAGTAGAAAAATCATCCCTGATCAGCATTAGTAAGAAATTGAGGGCCCTCATCAAGTCAATTAAAGCTAATTTTGAAAAGAAAGTTGCCAAGGATAACCATAAGGCCTTCTATGGCTACATCAAAAACCTAAATGGCAATGCTCAGATCTGTTCTGAGCTATTACAAAATGGAACAAAATACACTGACCCTTCTGACATTGCCAACATCTTGGCTGACAGGTTCAGTGCAAATTCCCCCCACCACCTACAGGGCCTATTACCATTCTAGGGGATTGTGTACATCCAATTATTACTGATACGTTGGTTAACAAGGCTCTATCTAAAGCTAAAAACACTGCCTCCATGGAATCAGATGGTGTCCCAGGCTGTGTCATACGCAAGCTCCAAAAGGAATTAACCCCACATCTTAATACCCTGTTCAGTCTCAGCCTCTCCACAGGATATATGCCCATAGAATGGCACGCTGCACTGGTGGTCCCGCTACACAAGGGTGGGGCCACAACTGACCCTGGGAACTACTGACCAATAAGCCTGACCAGTCTGATCTGTAAGGCTATGGAGTGAATCATTATGGAACTCATAAAGGGAGAGATTGGGAACCTCTAGTTGCTGGACCCCACACAGTTCGGCTTCGTCAAGGGCAGATCATGCCTCCTGAACCTGATGGATTTCTTTGAGACCGTTACTCAGGCTATGGATAAGGGAAAGGAGGTACACACGGCTTTACCTTGACCTTGCTAAGGCATTTGACACCATTCCCCATTCAGGTATTATTGATAAGCTCACCAGCCTGGGCATAAACCCTTACGTCACAAGATGGATCGCAAACTGGCTCTCAGACAGATCCCATAAAGTAAGCGTAGTGGGATCTATGTCCGAATCCAGGCCAGTAACGAGTGGTGCGCCTCAGGGCTCTGTCCTGGGGCCCCTCCTGTTTGGCATATACTTATCAGAAGTACAGGCAGGCACGGAAGGGCTGTGGCTGACTAAGTTTGCGGATGACTGCAAACTGGGTGCTATAATAGAGTCTCCGGCTGACATGGAGATCCTCCAGAAGGGCCTAAATGAGACTGATGCATGGTGTCAAAGCCATGGTCTCAAGCTAAAAGCAAAAAAATGCGTAGTAATCCCCTTTGGAAAAAACAGAGTACCCGCAAACTACAACATAGGAGGTAATCCCCTGAAATCTGAAGAAGAAATAAGGGATCTAGGGACCCAAGTAGATAGTCAGCTTTCCTTTGATAACCATGTTGCCAAAGTAGTTAGAAAATCCTTCTATGTGACCCAGCTGATCACGAAAGAGTTCGCATCAAGATCTAAGGATGTAATGGTGCTCTCCTCTACTCTTCCCTCATCAGACCCATTATTGAGTACAATGCACCAATTGGAATGTACCTGGCTAGACATCTCCAGCAGCTGGAGAGACCACAAAGGTACCTAACCAAGAGGATTACTGGCCTCAAACAATTGCCCTATGCAGCACGATTGAAAAAGCTAAGAATGTTCTCTGTTGCATACCGCTTTCTCAGAGGCGATCTCTGTCTAACGTGCCCAGCCATGTCCAACCCAGAATTGTTGAACATGCTCCATCTTAGCAAAACCAAATCTACTCTAGCTACACGCTCTAGGGATATAAACCTCAACACAACAATGAATAGAACATGCTGGATTGATAGATTCCCTTCGCAGAGACTTCCCTTACTATGGAACAGGGTCCCGATCTACATAAGACAGAGCCCCTCACTATCACTCTTCAAGAGGAACCTTGATGAGTGGATGGGTAACAGAAAGTTCACACCGGGGATCACACCAACAGCACTACTAGATAGGGGCCAAGGGTACTAGCTGCTAGTACAAGGGTCTAGGGAACTACTAAAGGGGCGGTGAATACCGCACAACGTGGCTGGGCTAATATATGCCTTCGGGCAGATAGCCCATTACCAACCTATGAACCTATAAATTAACAAATAAAATAAGGGACTCAGACATTCAAGGATATAATTGGTATAATAGTCAAAGTAAAGCTGGCAATATTTCCAGATAATATTACTTTATACTTGATAAAACCATTAAAGGACATTTCAGTGTTGTGAAACATTTTGAGAGAGTTTCAAATTTTTTTGGGATACAAAATTACTGAAGCTAGAACAAAGGCAATAGCTTAAATTATGTGACAGATCGGTGCAGTAATATCCATATTTTATGGGGACATGATTAAAAGAAGTATTTAGGAGTATGGATTAAGAAAGATTCTGATGTGGCAGCTAAGGATATGTGTGAAGAAACTAAACAATAGATAATACAAAAAACGTAGAAAATGAAAGCTCTGTTTTATGGCTATGGATAGTAAGATACAAGCAGTTAAAATGTCTTTGGTCCTTTTAGTTTTATACAGAGGTCAGGCATAATTTTATTAACCAGAGGAGAAGTTGTGGATAGCAACTGATAAAGAGCTGAAGGATGTTATCTGGGAGGGGAAGACAGCAAGAGTCAAGTCGGATAAGCTGATTCTTCCAATAGAGCAAGGTGGTTTGGGATTACTCGATTTGAAGAGGTATTTCAGAGCTACACAGTTAAGGCTCTTATACACAGCAAAAGCAGAAACCTAAAACTCAAAGTTAAAAGGGAAGATGATAAATCGTGGGGGGGGGTGTCAAGAAACAAGGATAGACTGGGATTTTGGATACATATCTTTAAGGAGAACAACGATAACCATACAGAATATTATATTAAAAAAGTAACAGAAAGTATTCCAAGAACTAAGCCAAAATGGAGAAAGGAGATTCTGCCAAAAGAGATGACTGCAATTATGGATATAGAAAATAGGCAAGAGGGTGCTGGGATTTACTGGAGAAAACTGGCAAAAGAACCAAGGTACTGGGAGCAAATAAACAGAGACGGGAAAGGTAATAGAATGGTAAGAGACCAAACATTTACTTGGAATACAGGCTAGAGATTGCCTTCCCTATCAAGGAATGATATAAGAGAACAGGCAAAAAGAAAGAAATAAGGGGATCCTAAGCAAAATATAAGCACTGGCACAGTTTTTAGTACAATCTAAAACCGAAGCTGCTGTTAAAAAAGGAATAATTAGAAAAGCATACAAGATATTACTTGACAAATACAAGAATCAGAGGAAGTTAGAAAGAATTAGGAATAGAGACTGAATAAGCAATTTACAAAGAAGCAATGGGGGATGTATGTATGTTTCCCAAATTTACAACAAAATCTAGAAGATTTAGGACCTTTGCTTGGAAGTGTTTACATAAATATTTGTATACCCCAAGTAGACTCCAAAGATGTTTTTCCTCAGGTAGATAGCATATGTTGGAGGTGTGGTGGGGAAGAAAGAGGTAATTAGGAACATATTTTCCTGGGAGTGTAATGAGTTGGCAGACTTTAAAAATTCCCTGCAGACTACTCTATCAGAAATACTGGGTGAGCAAACTGGTAGACCTACAGAAATAATTTGAGCTACAATACAGAATTGGAATTGCCTAGACATAGTCTAATTATTGTTGCTGCCAAAAAAGCAATTACTAGAAAATGCAAACCAGAGTCTAAACCAACTGTACTAGAAGTAGTAAATGTAGTAATATAGATAAAACAACTGGAAATGGGATCTTTAGAAAAGGGTAGGAGCAAATTACATAGACAAAAAATGAGAATTGTGGGAACAATACATACAGAGGAGGAATGAGGTTTAAAAGAAGGCAGGATTTGAATGAGCTATGTAATATCTGACTGACAGTGACTGTACAGAATACAAGTGATGCATAATGTCTGCAACTAAAATTATGTCAATAAGGTTTGTTTTTATTTATATAAATATGTGATTGCCTATGTCATAAGTGATAATTTAAGAAAGATGTTTCTTGTTTAAAAAAGAAAAAGGAAAAAAATGTAGGCTAGCAGATGGGAAATATGAGAAGTCATCCATGAGCTGACTAACTTTTAAGCTTTAAAAAACAGCTAAATTAATCACTGCTCCTAGATGAATATGAAAAGACTTGCTACAGTGTATTTAAAAGATGACACACAGATCCAAGTCAAAGGAAAAAAAAAATAACACTATTTAGAGAGTATTTAATAGACAGAGTTAAGCCCAACATGGAGGGGGGTTCAATAATAGGTGAAATAACCTATGTCACGGATGAAAGCTAGTTCCTAAACATGCAACAAGCTTGCCAGGATGGGGCTGACAGTCCCTGTTTACTGCTGGATGCATCAACAGTGGGACAATGCAAGCACCTGGGGTGAATTATTTTAGAGCTGTCAGGGCCTTGAGTATTTCATGACAAGCTTAAAGGACACACTGAACAAGATTTGGGGACACAGTGTGTTACTAGACATTGGACTATACTTCAAAGAGGCCCATCTGGTAAATGTTGTCTCAAAAAACAACAAGTACAATTATATAAGTAAACTTCCCATAATAGTACATGTTTGAATGATCACTGCTGCAGTAACTTTAGCTATATGGCTTATATCCTTCCAAGGATACAACTGCCAGCCAGCTTCCAAAGCTTCACAGCACCTTCCATGTGCACAAACTGTCAGGCAGTTCGACTGAGCTAAGTAAAAGGCAAGTTTGCGACCAAGACCTTGCCAACAAAGATAAATGGAGGCTGAGCTTAAGCCCTGAAGGACAAGGTTAGGAAGAACAAAAAGTAAATAACCACACCTTGGAATAAATAAAACACCAAAAAACAAGGGGAAAGGAGGGAGGGACAGCTGCTGCAGCACTGATCATTCGAACATCTACTGTTATGCTGAGTTTACTTACACATCTGTACTATTTTCACTGTATTGATCATTGTTGCAGGAGCCTTACTATACTGGTAGATTACCCCAGCTTACAATATTTAGGCAGAGGAAGGAGGAGTCCAACAGCTCTTGGACAATGGTCCTTGCAAAGCCTGATCTAGGCCTAGTTTATAGTGCTTTGCAAAAATTGTACAGAGGACCAGGCTGCAGCTTCTAGAATACTTCTAGAATCCAAACCTTTTCAAAAAGCCATAGATGAAGCCAAGGCCCTAGTAGGATGGGCCTTGAGCCTGCCTGGAATAGTTTTGCTGTGGTGAATATAACAAAAGGTAATAGTCTTGGGCAACCATTTGGAAACAGTCTGTTTTAACACGGGTTGCCCCCTCTTATTCTTACCTTCACAAGAAATGAACATTTGATTTGAAGATCTGAAAGATTTTGTTCTGTCAAGATGGTACCCGAGTTGTCTGTGGACTTCCAAGATATGGAGTATCATTTCGCCCTCATTTTTAGGTTCAATAAAGAAAATCAGGTGATGGATAGTGTTGCTTAAAAGTAAACTCCGATATCACTTTAAGCATACAAAACAGATTACTTCTCAAAGAGACCCTGTTCCTGCAAAAAATGAGATAAGGGTGACTCACCATAAGAGCTTGCAACTCAGATACCCCTCCTGCAGGGTTCAGAGCAATCGGTAAAACTGTTTTCCATTTTAGCAACCTCAAGTTAGGTGGCTCAAATGGATGTGTTAGCTAACACAAAATTAAGATCCCAAGAGGATCCACCAGTTTTCTTAGAGGCTTCTTACACAAAACCCTTTTCAAAAGTATTTTGGAAAGAGAATGCATTTTAAGAGGAGGATCCATGGGCAGACACACGGAAATGGACAATAAATGAACCTTGACAGAAGAATAAGAAAAGCCATACAATAGTAACTCACACAAATATTGTGAGACCATCGAACAACTAGCCCTGAATGGGTGCAGGTCATGCTGCTGGCATCAACTAGAAAACCTTTTCCATTTGTTAATATATGACTTTCTAGTAGCAGGCTTTCTTGCCTCCAGTAACAGCTGCTGTACATCCTTAGAAATCAGGTACCTAAGCAGCAATAATGCCCGACAGGGTGTGTTATTGTGTAAATAACGCCCACACATAGGTATTCTATACTCTGAGAAGGGCGTTATTTACACAATAACACATACCCTATTGCACTCTATCAGTTGAATTGTTTTGTATCTGTTTTTGTTTTTTTTTAATTACTATATATATATATATATATATATGTGTGTGTGTGTGTGTGTGTGTCCCCTTAGAAGCCCCATATCCCACTTACTCGAAACTCAAAAGACAGAGATGTAAATTCCGACATCATGAAAGACTGACCACCTGGAACACCGACAAAGCACTAACGGTAAGTAACCACTTGGCCAGCATGCTGACAGTTATACATAGAGGAGTCTAGATGTTTTAAACATCCTGTTTCAGGAAAACTATGGGAATTATGTCCATCAGCTGACCATAATACAATCAACTTGATTTATGTAGCACACTGTGTGAAATGTTATTATTTTTATGTTGGTAAGACCAACAGAAGATTAAGGGACAGGATTTGTGATCATATTTACTGTACACGGAGGGGGGAATTTTTCAGTGCACTTGCCAAACACACTTTTTTATTTCAGGTTTTGTCTGTTATACATGATCATGGTAGACTAGGAACTATCAGTTATACCACTGAGAACACTGAACTAGAGTGGATTCTAAGGCTTGGAGCCAATAGGTGTATGGGGCTCAATTATTCTGTTCCTATAAAATCTGTTTGAAAGTTGAAAAAACAAATAAATTCTAGCTATATATTTTTTTACTCTAGGGGCATGAAGATACATTTGTAATTAGCTTGTTTTGTTAACTGGACCATTGATTATATTTTTTTGAGGGAACTTTATTAGTTTATTGATTAACTGGCAGCTGGTGATTCTGTATATATATATATATATGGATGCTGTTTTTATGTCTGATGAAGTGGTTTGTTTAACCGTGAAAGCATTTACTCCTGGTTTTATTCTACAATAAAAGATCTTCCTTGAACATTTTTGTCAGCTTTTACCTTCCAGATTGGGGAATTTCATTGATATATATATATATATATATATATATATATATATATATATATATATAAATAGATACATATATAGAGATATGTATGTATATAATTTTTTTTTTTTAATTTTAAATAATTTTGACGTAAAACAGTTGCAATGCCTACTGTTGAAAACTTTCAATAGAACATGCTGGCAAATCACTGGGGTTTAAGTCACAAAATAACGAGCTACATTTGAGCTTCAGATTTTATCATAACTGTCAACTAATCAGGGACAAATCTCAACAGAATCTAGGACAAATTCAGAAGCATTCAGGGATACTTTTAAAATATTAGCACTATTGAGACATTGTCAGAAAAACACAGAATGTGAATTAATACAAATTTTCTAAAGTAAAAAGTCTATAACTCGTATTTATTGTCATAGGTAGGTACTAGGCTATCGGTCCTGGGGCCTATACAAGCCCAGCCAAAAAGGTACACTGGCTTTTGCCACCCAAGAAAATTATTTTCCTGTGCCACTGTCGAGCAGAGCCACAGAGGTGATCCCCGGGGTGAATTTCCTATTTCCCATCCAATCATCAAGATTTTTCTTGAAGAGTGCTAATGAGGAGCTTTGTTTGATATAGATAGGTAGTTTATACCAGAGTATGGGAAGTCTCTGGGACAGGAATCTATCCCTCCGGCATGTTCCGTTTATTGTGGTGACAAGGTTTAGGTCCCTAGAGTGTGTAGCTTGGAGGGATTGGGATTTCTTTAAGTGGAGCATGTCCAACAGCTCTGGGTTTGACATAGCTTTGTATGTTAGGCAGAGATCACCTCTGAGTAGGCAATATGCGATGGAGTAAAGCTGGAGTTTTTTGAGATGGTCTGCGTAGGGCATCTGTTTGAGATCGGTAATCCTCTTTGTGAGGTATTTCTGCGGCCTTTCCAGTTGTTGTAGATGTCTTGTGAGATGCATACCAAAAGTGGCGTTGTACTCTATAATGGGTCTAATGAGTGATGAGTAGAGGGGAACAATGACATCTTTTTTTCTGGATGAGAAACCTTTTGTGATGAGGTGTGCCACGTAGAAGGATTTCCTGACTACTGTGGCGATGTGATTATCAAAGGAGAGTCTACTGTCCACCTGTGTCCCAAGGTCTCATCGCACTTTCAGTGTTAAGTATACTGCTGCCTATGTTGTAGTTCATGGGTACAGAGTTTTTACCAAAGGGGATGACAATGCACTTTTTGGCATTGAGCTTGAGGCCATGGCTTTGACACCAGGCATCTGTCTCAGTGATGCCCTTTTGTAGGATGCCACATCGTTAGGAGTTTCGATTATGGCTCCTAGTTTGCTGTCATCTGCGAACTTTGTTAGCCAAAGACCTTCTGTGTTAGCCTGTACTTCAGAGAAGTAGATACCAAACAGGAGAGGACCCAGGACTAAACCCTGTGGTACTCCACTTGTCACTGGTCTGAAGTCGGATTTGGAGTCTGCTACTTTCACAGTGTGGGTTCTGTTAGTGAGCCAGTTGGCAACCAATCTTGTGACATAGGGATTTATACCTAGTTTAGTGAGTTTATCTATAATTCCAGAGTGGGGGATGGTGTTGAAAGCCTTGGCAAGATCTAGATAGGCTGTGTGAACCACCCTACCCTTGTCTACGGCTTTGGTGACTGCTTCAAAGAAGTTTATCAGGTTTAGGAGATATGATCTGCCTTTTACAAACCCAAACTGGGTGGGGTCCAGAGTTTGGAGATTGCCAATGTCTTTTTTTTATAAGTTCCATGACGATACGTTCCATGGCCTTGCAGACTAGGCTCGTCAGGCTAATGGGGCGGTAGTTCCCAGGGTCCGTGGTGGCTCCCCCCTTGTGAAGTGGGATAACCGTCGCTGTGCGCCATTCAGCAGGCACAAAGCCTGAGGTGAGTCTATGATTGAACATGGTACTTAGGTGGGGTGCCAGTTCGTTCTATAGTTCGTGTAGAATGCAGCCTGGGATGTTGTCTGGTCCCATGGATGCTGTGTTCTTGGCTTTGGAGAGTGTGGTTTTTACCTGTTCAGCCGTGATTACAGGAACTTTGCATTCTTCCGGTATAGAAATGGGCTCTTTAATGGGTGAGAGGGGGGGGGGTAAAGTTAGCACTGAACCTATCTGCCAGGATGTTGGCAATATCAGTTGGGTCTGTATATTTAGTGCCATTGTGCTGTAACTCAGAGCAGATCTGAGTGTTGCCATTGAGATTCTTGACATAGCTATAGAATGCTTTGTCGTTGTCTTAAGAATCAGTGGCGATTGTTTTCCTAACTAGCTTTGGAGGATTTTATCAGGGATCGCAGCTTCTTACTGAGGCTGACCAGGGAGCTCCTCCACTCATGGCCTTTTCTCTCTTTTGCAACAGTTTCTTCTTTCTGTTGTACAGTTTGTTTACAGCAGGGGACCACCAGATTGGCTTCCTTTTTTTGGAGGATAGCATCTTGGTTCTGTTTGGGATAGCACAACCCATGCACTCATGTAACTGCTTACAAAGTGCAATTGTGTTGGATTCAGTAGTCGTAACTGTATTGTCCATCTGCATGGGTGTCATGAAGTTCACCACTTCTGTCTTAAGAAGCATGAAGTTGGCTTTGGAGAAATTTTTTACCATGGTTTCCTTAATGGGGGTGGGGGCAGGATGTGGATATCTAGGGTAATTAGCTTATGGTCGGATTGGACCAATGAGGTGTTGACTTCAGGTGTGGAACACCGGTCACTCATGTTGGTAATGACTAGATCTAGGATACTGTTGACCCTGGTGGGGGTGTGAATAAGTTGATCCAGGGCATTGAAATTTATGAATGCCAGAAAGCATTGAGCAAAGGAGTTGGTACATGAGTAGTTTTCCCAGTTAATGGTGGGGTAGCTGAAATTGCCCATTATTAGGGTGTTTGGTTGAACCCTAATATTTTCCAGTACATCAAGAAAAGAGGAGTGGGAATCCTGGGGCATGATGGGTGATCTGGAGCAAGCTACAATTTGGATTGCAGTTTTGCCCAGAGTTAGTTGCACTTGGATAACCTCGGCTGCATTATGCTGAGCAACTAGCCTGGAGGTGTGGATATCCTTAATGAATATGGACACACCTCCACCTTTGGTGTTCCGGTCCAGGTTACATGGCCGAAAAGTGTGGTATGAGTTATGGCCTGGTAGTGCAAGTGTGCTCGCTGGAGCCTTGAATCAGGTCTCAGTCACTGCACAGATATCGATGTTCTCCATTTTAAGGAGTGCCTCGAGTGAGTGCATTTTGAGATTTAGATTTCTAGCATTGAATAGCATCCCCCTCAGTTTTTGCTTGCCTGTTCCTGTTAAGGTGGTGAATTTGTCATTTCAACCTTGCCTACAAAAGGCACTATAGGGGCGGCAAGAACCTTAGCCAGTATCTGGAATCCAAGGGGTGACAGGTGCAGGCCATCTCTGGCAAAGCATTCTGGTCAGTCGACCATGTCATCCCAGGCAGACAGATACTGGATCCCTTTAGAATGGCACCAGAAGCTCAGCCAACTGTTGAAGTCAATCATTTTGTCCTTGCATTGCGGCATCATTTTGGGTGATGGCAGAATGCTACTCAGGGCTAGGGTCATACCTGCCTGGGCTACAAGATCGCAGAGCTCTTCCATGTCTCTTTTCATGTAGTCCAAAGAGGTACATCTCAGGTCGTTCACACCAACATGGACAATGACAGAGTCATATTTGTAGTTGTTGTGGAGTGACCTGAGTGCGTGGGTTATGTGGTGGATCCTGGCACCCGACAGGCAGCTGACAGTAACCTTCTCCTTATTTAGCCTGGTGAGTGGGACATCAGTGTGCCCGACTATAGAGTCACCTATGGCTAGTGTGTTGGGTATGTTGTTTTGCCTTATTGGCTGTGGTTGAGTGGCACACTGAATCTGCGGGCTATGTGTCATTTGGGTTGTGTTGGGGGGTGGAGGTTGCTTGCATTTCTGCTTTGGAGGTCTCTGTTGCTTGAGCAGATTATTATTGAGAGCCTCTGTGAATGTTTTTGTGTTTCTATGTGTGGATTTTGGTGGTGTAGATTTAGTGAGACTATGTGATGAGTGTGGTGCTGTGCAAGTGTTTACCTTTTCCTCTTGACTGTCAAGTTCAGTCTTGATTGGAGAGACCTTTACCTCCAGTTTGGCTAGATAAGTGCATCTCTCACAGGCTGTAGTGTTGGGTGGTAGGAGGAGAGGGTTGTCTGTGTACATGAGGCAATTTCTACATTACCCCAAGATGTCCAGATTCATCAGATAGACAGGAGAGAACACTGGGAGCTGACCCTTGGAAATGCCTGAATAAAAAAATATTTTCCTCTAGATAAGTGAGGAAAGTGAGTACAAGTGCTGCTTTTCTCTAAGCAAGTGAAGAAAGTAAGTACCAAAACTGTTTTCTCTAGGTAATGAGGAAGGCTGAGTGCTGTAGTAATTAGTAGGTTATTTAGTGCTTACAAGTTCTGAACAAGTGCTGATCACGAATAAGCAAATTCAAGTGCTAAAACTAAGAATCTGTATCTGGACTAAACTAGTTACAGGAAAGAGGGGAAACAAGTGCAAATGCAGGCTTTTAAATCAGAAAGTTGAGAGAGACAGAAAAACTACCCAAATGGCCAATAACTACAACTTCTGGGCCAGAACCACACCTTATGTGGTAGATAGGTTACCTAGTGCTTACCACTCCCACTGATAAGCTAGAAGGCTTCCCTCCAACACAGAAAGCTTGGGAGGGCTCAGAAGCTTAAATATAGTCCTGGATACAGCAAATCTGAATCTACACTAGTTACAGGAAAGGTATATATATATATATATATATATATATATATATATATATATATATATTTTATACATATACAGAAAAGTAGCTAAAACAGCAATAAAAACAATTCAAATGCAGTGCAAGCTAGCACACGAGTATTAAATGTAATTTACTACCTTTTCTCCAAAAGCCCCCAGTTTTAGGAAATATTATGGGAAGCAGAGCTAAAATTTGAGTCAAAATCAGGGACAGTTATGGACTTTATATCCTTCCGAAAATGCATGTTAACATAAATATTATAGCAACTTTCTAATTTTATACAAGCAATATTTAAAATCTGTCTCTATTTTTCAGCCTTTGTCCTGCATTATTTTAGGCTTTATCCAGATTTAGCAAGGTAAGAGGTTGAGAGGTACACATACCTCTTACATGAAAGAGTTGCATCCACTGCTAGAGTGATCTCTCTCTCACACACACACACACACTTTCATGGATGCAAGTTCCCACACACTCACACATGCAGACGGAAACACACACACACACTTTTCTATTTTTTTTTTTATTAGCCGTTTGTTTTAATTTCACACTTGCTAAATAGCAAAAGCACTGCTTAGCAAGAGTAAAATAATGGCGCAATCTCTCTTACTTTCATGCATGCATACCAACACACACGCAGACAAACACACACATTTTTCAAATTAATTTTTTTATTTTATTTTTTTTGTTTTACGCTTACTAAACAGCAGAAGCACTGTATAGCAAGAGAAAAATGATGGCAGCTATTATCTCAGTTGCAGTTTGAGTCCCATGGCAGCTTAATATGCTGCTGTGAAGCAGCAGACTCATTTTTCAGCAGGCATTACCATAGTACCTTAACACTCTGCTGTAGAACGTTCATTCTCCAATATTCTCCATTCAGAGAGCTGATGTACAGGTCACTCATTCTCTCAAACAAATTAAGACCCTGTCATCCAGGCAGTCAATAGAAGATGACTGATACTGATGTGCATCAAAATCACCTGGTCTTGTGTGAGTAGATCCAGTCTGTAAGGAAGCTTGTGGTAACTGCCCCTGGCCATTTCTAAAACAAGTTGCCTGGGCCAGAAGAAAGTTACCACAATTATCTTTGAGGATTCCTTCTGAATCTTCGTAAGTACCCTGGACATTAGTGGAAAGGCATACAGGAACATTCCTGTCCAAAAAAAGAAAAGGCATTCATTTTCCAGGCCTTCTTGCATGGAGTCCTGTAACAGATTTTGTTTTCCAATTGACTGTTCAGACAGGAGGCAAACAGATTTACTTGACTAACCGATGGATCAAATCTTGGGAAACCCTCTAATCTAGTTTCCATTCATGAGGGTTTGCCCTGGTCCTGCTCAGCTTGTCTGCCATACAGTTTTGCTCTAACAGAATGTAGGATGCCTGCTGAGTGAGACTGTGCTGTGAAGCCATATTCTAAGCTAACATGGCTATTCTGCAAAAAGGGTATGGCCTGGTCCCCCTTGGTTGTTCATGTACCACATGATTATGGTACTGTCTGTAACCACTTGAACAGGTCCCAGGGACCAAAGATGGGTCAGAAAGTTGAGTGTCATAATAAGGTAAGCATTTTCTTGATATTCATGTGCTTTTTTCTGTCCTTGGGGTCCCAACACCTCATGCACTTTTATCCCTCCTGAAACTGCTCCCTAAGCAAATCCAAAGCATATGTGGAGACTGACTGTTTTGCAGCAGGGAGGGAGAAGGGGAGACCTAGTTTTAAGGAAAGTTTTAAGGATCTCTATTGTCTCCACCAAAATATTTCTCATCTGACAAATCACAGCACTGGGATCTGAAAAGATACGGGGCGTTGAAGCTTGGACCAAATAAATTTCAGATACCACTGTACATTTCTCATAGAGTTTTGCCAGGGATG